>NC_133118.1:9129082-9308956 GCF_022965805.1 Primulina eburnea | reverse complement strand
ATCTTTGAGTTCATAATATTTTTCTCTATATTTTCTTTTATTTCTTCATTTAAATATAATTAGCATGTTAATTTCATATTCAAAGTTTTACACTTTGAATAATGAATAGCTAACTTCCTAAAGTTGAGATGATAAGGTGAAGCTCTTGGCATGATAATAAGGTTATTATAAGGTAAGAATCTATGTTTTATATTATTTAATCATTATTTATTGTTTATGTTATATTTATTTCTTTAAGTATTTTTATACCCTACATATAAGTGGGAGTTTTGATTTATTGTTGCTATATGTTACACTAAATTCTTGGAACCATTTAAATGTTAGTTTGGTATTACCAACCATTTAAAGTGGATGTCTTGATTTTATATATAAATATATTATAATATTAAATTCTTGGAACCATTTAAATGTTAGTTTGGTTTTACCAACCATTTAACTTGGATTCCTTGATTTACTATATATAAATATATCATAATAATATTTTCTTGGTACCATTTAAATGTTAGTTTGGTTTTACCAACCATTTAAAGTGGGAACCTTGATTTAGTGTTTACAAATATATATACCACAATAAATACTTGACTACATTTATAAGTTTTGGTGTATATTATATATTTATGAGATAATAATTTATACATAATATAAATATGATTATTTAATATATTGGAACCATTTTATTAAGTGGATTTCAATATTGTTCGTTAATGTTAACTTTATTAAATACCAAGAGTGGATCCTTTAATCTCAACTACTTAAATTAAAATTTGAACAATTAAAATTTACCCATTAAATATTCAAACAATTAAAATTAAAAGAAACAAAAACCAAAACAAAACAAAAAGACATTGTAGTGGACTTGTAATTACCTTAGCTTCCCTGTGGATACGATATTCGGACTCACCAAATTATATTACTTGTGGACAACCTGCTCTTGGGAGTGCAACAATCAAAGTCGCAACAAGTTTATTGAAGATAACAAACTGAAACAAACGCAAACCAATCCACGACTTTTGAATCAATGATCAACTTTCTTTTCTTACTGCTTGATTGCGACCAATTGATCTTTGTTATCATCGGATCATGCTTATGAACAAAAGCTTCCAAATTATCAATTAATTGGTCGGCAGTCGAAGCACAGATGAGCATTCGTCGTGAATTTTCTGAAATGAAATTTTGTTCCACAGCTTTATCAAGAAATGTCAATAAACTGTCATAATAATTATTGATATTCAACAAGCCCACAGGTTTATTATGGATATTAAGTTGTGCCCAAGAAACAGTGTGAAAAATTTCTTCTAATGTACCAAAACCACCTGGTAGTGCGATAAAAGCATCATAATTTTCAATCATTTGAGTGATTCTTTCATACATAGAAGAAACTTTTATTCCTCCCCAATCGTAACACCTGTAATATTTCCTTCAGCTAAAGCTGTAGGAATAATACCCAAAACCTGACTACCTCCAAGATGAGCAGATGTTGAAATAGATCTCATTAACCCAATATTACCTTCCCCATATACCAAGTGAATTTTTCTCTCAGCCAATATCTTTCCAAGATTATTCGCTGCTTCTACAAACACTTCATTTTTTCCACGACTCGACCCACAAAATACACAAATATTTTTCAATGTTTGTGTAGAGGATCCAGCCATGGTTTTACTTCTTTTTTTGGTAATTTTCCTCTGGTTTTACGTCCAGAAACGGCTTAAACGCCTTCTATGAGTCGAGGATATGCTTCCCATTCAATTTTCTTATAAATTGGCAAACAAGGTATTTTTTAGTCGGATTCCCAAGACTATGACGCTCATCTTGGAATTGTTTCAATAAACGGAGAAGTTCAATATGCACATGTCCACTAGAATGCGTCTCAAGAGTCAATAAGATGTTATCTAAAGACTCCTTACTCAGCCCATTCTTAATGAAACCAATTTTATCTTCTCTGTTATTGGAAACACATCCCAAAGATCTGCATCGTTTGTCACAAGTCCATCTTGCACACTTATGACAAACCCCTAAATTTTGGCCTTTCGTTTTTTCGCATAAGTGCTTTTTCCTAATCCAGGCAAATACCGAATGAGCAATGATTGTGGAACTTCTCCTCCTAATCGGACCTTAGCTTCTATTAGAAGACGAATATCTTCTGGAATTCCTTTTTGCATTAGCAATCTCAATCTTTCACACCTTCATGCATAAATTTTTCTTAGAACATTTTCAGAAACATAGGTAAAATATTTACAAATTTTCGAGAGAATTTCATCCATTTTGAAAAGAAAAGAAATGATTTTTTTTTAATTTTTGTATCAGCAATTGTGGGAAACTGATTTAACCGACTATGAGAGTCACGGAGTACCGTTATCCGCCATTTAACCGGGAATAAAAGATTAAAGAAACCTGAAATAAAAACAAACAAAATTAAATGCAAACATGAAAATTTAAGGATCAGAAAAGGAAATAAACTCTTCTTGAAAGATTTTCATTTTGCAAAAATGGTTTAAGCCTTTGTCCATTCACTTTAAAAACATCACCATTTTTAGGATTTTCAATATCCACAGCTCTATAATGATATACATGCTTTACAACATATGAGCCTGTCCATCTTGATCATAATTTTCCTGGGAATATGTGAAGTCGAGAATTATAAAGCAAAACTTTTTTACCAGTCTCAAAAGATTTTGTAGGAATTGTTTTATCATGAAATGACTTGATTTTTGCTTTATAAATCCTTAAATTCTCATACATGTCATTTTTGAGTTCATCAAGTTCATTAAGTTGCAATTTACGCAATTTGTAGGCATCATCCATGCTTGAATTTAAAGTTTTGATCGCCCAATAAGCTTTATGTTCCAATTCCACAGGTAAATGACAATGTTATCCATAAACCAACCTAGAAGGAGACATATTCAATGATGTTTTAAAGCTGTTCGATATGCCCAAAGTGCCTCACTAAGTCGCAGAGACCAATCTTTTCTATTTGAGTTAACAGTTTTTTCCAAATTTGCTTTATCTCCCTATTAGCTAATTCAACTTGTCCATTTGTTTGAGAATGATAAGGAGTAGTTACTTTATGAGTAATACCATATTTTTTCATTAATGAAGCAAATGGTTTATTAACAAAGTGAGTTCCCCCATCACTTATCATGGCTCGAGGAATTCCAAATCTACTAAAAATATTTTCTTTTAAAAATTTGATGACGATTTTATGATCATTTGTTCGACATGGAATTGCCTCTATCCATTTGGAAACATAATCAACTGCAACTAAAATATACAAGTATCTAAACGACGGTGGAAAAGGTCCCATAAAATCAATTCCCCAACAGTCAAATATTTCAATTTCAATGATAGGATTCAAGGCATCATGTTTCTTTTTGAAATCGCACCCAATTTTTGACAATTTTCACAGATCTTGCAGATTTCGTGGGTGTCTTTAAACAAACTGGGCCAATAAAATCCACACTGCAAGATTTTTGCAGCTGTTTTCTTTGAAGAAAAATGTCCTCCGCATGCTTCTGAATGACAAAATTTAATGACACTACTTACCTCATTGTCGGGTATGCAACGTCAAAAAATTTGATATGGACAATACTTGAACAGATACGGATCATCCCAATAAAAGTTTTTTACCTCATTCAAAAATTTTCTTTTATCTTGGGAACTCCATTGCGGTGGCATTTTTCCTGTCACAAGAAAATTTACTATGTTAGCAAACCAAGGTGTAGTAGTACTGAAAATAGATGTTCATCAGGAAAATTATCGTTAATTGGTGTCATTTCACAAGATGATCCTGTTACTAGTCTCGATAAATGATCGGCTACGACATTCTCGGTTCCTTTTTATCTTTGATCACAATGTCAAATTCTTGGAGCAACAAAATCCATCGTATCAGTCGTGGCTTTGCATCCTGTTTGGTCAACAAATATCTAATAGCAGAATGATCAGTAAACACAATAGTCGTTGATCCAATCAAATAAGAACGAAATTTATCTAATGCAAATATTACAGCAAGTAGTTTTTTTTTCAGTTGTGGAGTAATTCATTTGAGCATTGTTTAAAGTTCTACTTGCATAATATACCACATAAGGTGTGGGGACCCGGACGCTAATCAAGTTCTTAATCATCATTGGGACTAATTAATCAATTAGAAAACAGGGTCTAATTTTTTTTTTTAAAATGCGGAACGTAGTGACATACAACATAAATACATATCAGTATATAAACTACAAATCCTGTATTACAACATTTATTCAAACTAGGGTTAAAACTAAAGTCAAGTGTTTAACCCTACATCTAGTCCAAGTCCGGTGCCACCACTCTAATCACGATCTAGTTCTTCATCTCCTTGACCCTGGGACCTGTCCCACCTGTTGTCAAGTACACATACAGACAAGACAACAGCCGGATTATACCGGTGAGAATATAATCCCCAGTATAAATCAATGAAACATGCAATCATATAAACAATATAAAGCATGTAATCAGGTAACATGAATATGTATCATACTCCGAAACATAAACAAAAATCTACAATACTCGTAGCTACATCGTTTAAGACTAGACTCAATCCTAGTCTAGGGATCCCGGTTTCCAGATGTGGTATTCCTATATCGAATTCCGTAAAGGAGGGAACCATAATATCTATTACTCGATATAACCAGTGCCCCGGTATTCCTATATCGAATTCCGTAATAGAAGAATTCCAACCCCTTTACTCGATATAACCAAATATGTGTTCCTATATCGAATTCCGTAATGGATTCCATTACTCGATATAACCATACATCCAGTGTCCTGACCTATCCGTCATGGACTGTATTTCTATCGCTAGCATCCTATCTTTGTGACATCGTGCAATGTGCCGTGGCGATACCACCACTATCCGGCACGGTGTGTGTCAAAAGACAGTTCGACTAATACTTGTCATCTAAATATCAAGAGCACAAGTATATTAATCAAATAATGCAAATATCAATGCAATAAATAAAGTATGTGATTTAGGGAAACCCAAGTCCAAGCCGACTCAAGTCCATCTCCCAATACCACATTGACTTATACCTTTCCTTGCTAGTCTCGGTTTCCGCTTAGTTGAAGTCTTGAATTCACAGTCTGTCTGGTAATGACAATATGAATAATCTTATGTCAATATACCACTCGAATCAATAACAATCTGATAATTCTTGATTTAATTCAAAATCAACGGCATAACGGTATCATTCCAATCTCCCCGTCTATACCAATTTACCAGATAATAGTTACAATCCATAACTCATATCCAATACAATCTATAATCAATCCATACTCCAAATCTGGTCCGGTATCAACTGATTATAAACATAAATCTAACAATTCCATAATCAGTCTATTTCTTAATCTGACTTCGATTCTATGATGTCTACTATGTCAAGAACAACATATATGAGTTCCATTAAATTCTGACAATAGCATAATTTCAAAGCATGTCAAAATGTAGCAAAACTTACGTCCAGTTGTAGCCTACGTTGCTAGGAACTCGGTACCGAAGTCAGAATCAAAATCAGACGGACGGATTGATCACACGATTGAATTTAAGATCAAAAGCTAAACTTTCCCCGAGCTTCCGTTTCTTGTTTCTGAGGATGAATTGCATGTACATATATATATATATATATATACACACGACATGCAGCCAAGCAAGTGGCTCGTCCTTGGCCAACCACGTTTCTCGCTCGGGCGGACATAAGTTTCCGCCCGGGCGAGTAACTCTCGGCCCTCGCAATTCAAGCAGTCTCGCTCGGGCGAGCACAAACTTCCGCCCGAGCGAGTAACTCTCGGCCCTCTTTCAGAATTCCGTCTCGCTCGAGCGGACAAAAACTTCCGCCCGGGCGAGACACTTTCGGCCCACCTCTTGGCTCTTCCTATTTCTTGGTCCGGGTTATAATCGTGTCCACTATAATTAATAATCTCAGATTACATGATACAAATCTTGGGCATTACATTTCTCCCCCCCTAAGATACGATTCGTCCTCGAAATCACAGGCAATCAATCATATCATATGAAGAAATGTAATTACACTCGCGTACGTATTTACCATCAGTGAAACAAGTGCTGGGAATTCCTTGTCTCATGTAAGATTCAGTCTCCCAAGTAGCTTCTTCAACGCCCATGACGAGTCCATTGAACTTTCACACAGAGGGAATGTCTTTGTTCTGAGATGTTTTTCTTTACGATCAATAATCCTGATTGGTTCTCGACATAACTCAATGTATCATCCAGCTCTGGTCTCGTCTAGCTGAATCACGTGAGAATCATTCGGGGAGATATTTCCGCAGCATAGACTACATGAAAAACATCTGTATTCCAGAATAATGAAGGGAGGCAATGCAAGTCGATAGGCACGATCTTCTATCTTTTCGAGAATCTCATAAGGACCCACCTATCTTGGAGACAATTTCTCTTTCTTTCCGAATCGGACAACACCTCTGAAAGGAGAAATCTTCAGGAATAACTCGGTCTCCAGCCTCAAATACCAACGGTCGTCGTCTGAGGTTGGCATATTTGGCTTGGCCGGGGGTCCTGAGCTGCCCTCATTTTCTTCTGAATCAACTTTACTTTTCATTCATATCTCTGATCATGTCAGGGTGCCAGTCTCAGGAACTTCAGAGATATCATCCCAGTAAAGAGGCTATCGACATTTCTTTCCGTACACGCTTCAAATGGTGCCATCTCAATACTTGTTTGATAGCTATTGTTGTACGAAAAATTCACACAGTGGCAATGCATCTTAGCCAATTAGTACTGAAATAAGCACTACAGCTCTCAGCATATCTTCCAATGTCTGGATCGTACGTTCTGATTGTCCATCAGTCTGTGGATGATATGCGGTACTCAAATGCAACTTCGTACCGAGAGCTTGCTGCAAACTCCTGCCAGAAGTGCGAAGTAAACCGAGGATCACGGTCTGAAACAATCGACTTCGGCACTCCGTGCAGTCTGACAAACTTCCTTGACGTAGATATCGGCCATCTGATCGTATCTATACGTCATCTTGTATGGAATAAAACATGCAGATTTGGTCAATCGATCAATCACAACCCAAATCGCATCACAACCTCGGGAGGATCTCGGCAACTGTGTCACAAAATCCATGGAAATGTGATCCCATTTCCATTCAGGAATGGACAAAACTCTGTAACAATCCTCCTGGTTTCTTTCGTTCAGCCTTCACCTGTTGGCAGTTCAGACACTTGATACAAATGTAGCAATGTCTGCTTTCATTTGTTTCCACCAATATTGTGTCTTCAATCATTATACATTTTCCTGCCACCAGGATGAATGCTAAATCGACTGTTGTGCGCTTCTGTCAGTATTCGCTGTCTCAATTCCGAAACATTTGGCACAACAAGACGATTATTCACATACAAAATATCATTTTTAACCTGGTATTCCGACCGATGTCCAGCTTTGACCAAGGCAATCGACTTCTGCACATTCTGATCAATTCTTTGAGCCGCTTTAATTTCCAAAATCAGCTCTGGTTCCGCTTGAATAGTATATAATCTCATTGGTCTCTGATCTGTCTCAAATACTAATCCAGACAAACAGCAGTCTTCATCAAATTCGAAACACCTATCGTCGATAAGGATAGTGCACATACCTTTCGACTCAGCGCATCTGCTGCTGCGTTGGATTTCCCTGGATAGTATTTAATCTCACAATCAAAGTCCTTTCAGTAAATCCAGCCATCTCCGCTGTCTCCTATTCAATTCAGATTGTGAAAACAGATATTTCAAGCTTTTATGATCAGAATATATTTCGAATTTCTCACCGTACAGATAATGTCGCCATATCTTCAATGCAAAGACTATGGCTGCCAATTCAAGATCATGAATTGGGTAACGAGTCTCATGTGGTTTCAATTGTCTAGAGACATAGGCAATGACATGCCCTTTCTGCATCAAAACACAACCCAATCCTCGGTGAGATGCATCACAATAAAACAACAAATCCACCAGTACCTGAAGGAATCGTCAACACAGGCGCACTGGTCAATCTCTTCTTTAACTCAAGAAAACTGGTCTCACATTCCTCAGACCAATTAAACGGAGCATTCTTCTGAGTCAACTGTGTAATCGGTTTGGCAATACTCGAAAAATCTTGGATAAATCGACGATAATATCCTGCCAAACCCATAAAACTGCGAATCTCGGGTACAGATGTCGGTCTTGGCCAAGAAATCACTGCCTCAACCTTACTGGGATCAACTGATATTACCGTCTCCCGATATAATGTGACCCAAAAACACAACCTGTTTCAGCCAAAACTCGCATTTCGATAATTTAGCATACAGCTTCTCTGTCCTCAAATTCTCAAAACAGTCCTCAGATGATTAGCATGCTCAATCATATTCTTTGAATAAATCATATATCGTCAATGAATATGATAACAAATCATCCAAGTATTTCTGAAAGACGCGGTTCATCAATCCCATAAATACCGCTGGTGCATTCGTCAAACCAAAAGGCATGACAATAAATTCATAGTGTCCATACCTCGTTCTGAATGCTGTCTTTGAGATATCAGAGTCCCTGACTCTCAATTGATGGTATCCAGATCTCAAATCGATCTTGGAATACACCGATGAACCCTGCACTGATCAAATAGATCATCAATACGAGGCAATGGATATTTATTCTTTACCGTTGCCTTGTTCAGCTGCCGGTAGTCGATACAAAGTCTCATCGACCCGTCTTTCTTCCTCACGAACAGTACTGGAGCACCCCAAGGAGATACACTCGGTCTGATATATCCCTTGGCCAGTAAATCCTCCAACTGTTCTTTCAACTCTTTCAACTCAATCGGTGCCATCCGGTAAGGTGCTCTCGAAATCGGAACTGTTCCTGGCATTAACTCAATGCTGAAATCTATCTCTCGAATCGGAGGCAATCCAGGAATCTCGTCTGGAAAGACATCAGCAAATTCGCACCACCACTGGCAAGTCCGCCAATGATGGGCTCTTTTTCAGTAAATCAACTGAATATACCAGGAATCCATCCGCTCCTTTCTGCAATAATCGAGTCATATTCATAGCAGATATCAAAGGAATTCGAGCTCTAGAACCCTTACCGTAAAATTTCCACTCCTCTGCCATTTCAGGTCTGAATCGAACAATCTTGTGGAAACAATCGACTGTAGCTCGGTACTTGGCCAACATATCGATACCGATAATGCAATCAAAATCAGATAAACCAAGCACAATACAGTCTAACTCAATCGTATGTCCATCGTACTGCAGTATACAAGGTTTCACAGATTTCACTGATATTAAACCTGTTCCTAACGGGGAAGATATCGACACTACCGCAGACAATGACTCAATAGGTAATGCACGACTCAATGCAAACCTCTCAGAAATAAAAAGTATGCGATGCACCAGTATCAATCAGAACATATGCAGGATAACCAGAAATAAAACAGTTACCTGCCACAACATCATCAGGTGCATCCTGAGCCTGCTCCTCAGTCAAAGCAAACAATCGGGCCTGCTGTCTAGGAGGCTGGCTCGCGGTCTGGCCCCTCCTGGCCTCTGCTGTGACAGAGTAGACGGTGCTGGCTGAAAGGAATGAACGGCAGATGGTCGTCTACCGGTCTGAGCCACTGATCCCGATGACTCGGCTGCCTGCGATCCCTGGGCACCCCTCTGAGGACACACTCGGGCAAAGTGTCCCTGCTGTCTACAGATACGACAGCTGCCAACTACTCCTCGGCACTGATCTGTGGAATGCCTCCCTCCACAAGTACCACAGTACGGTCCTGCATAGCTCTGGCCCTGACCAGTCTGTCTAGAGCCACTCGAACTGGACGAGCTAGTTCCAGCTTTCTTGAATTTCTTCCCTTAGCTTTCAAGAAGTCTTTCTTCCACTTCCACTGCCGCTTCAAGTCGAGGAAATGGTGGAGGCATCGGTGCACTCGGTATTGAAGGCACAAACGAAGCCTCTTTCTGCCTCATCAGGCCTGCCTCAGCTCCTTTGGCTCTGTTTAGGGCATCGGTGAAGTTGTTGGGCCTTCCAGTATTCACCAAAGTAAAAATCTCAGGATTTAGGCCATTTATAAACTGGTCTGCAACGGCCTCATCATGCTCAGCGACATGGGGAGCGAATCGAAGTAGTGTAGAGAACTTAGCCACATAATCCTCAATGTTCAACTGGCCTTGTTTCAGGTTTGCAAACTCGGCTCCCTTGTCCTTCCTATAAGAAACTGGAAAGAACCGTAGATAGAATTCAGTCTTAAACACATTCCAGGTAATGGCCGTACCTCTCTGTTCCAATGCTCTTTTTGTCGTGATCCACCAGTGTTTAGCAACGTCACTGCAACTGGTGTATTATAAATTTCGCCCCTTTTTCCTCATTATACTCCCAAGAGTCAAACAGTGATTCAATGTCGTCCAACCAACTTTCAATTCACGGAGTTCTCCGTACCTTTCAAAGTCGGTGGATGAAATGACTGAAACCGTTTCAGCAATTTCTCCATTGCGGTAGGTGTCACATCCATGGGAGGATTCGAGGTACTCCCCTGTTCTGGCATTCTCCTCGGAGGCATATCTGAAATCAGAAGAAATAGCAACCCCAATCCCAAAGTCTATTTCAGTCCTCCTCCGATCATCTTACTGCTGATCCAGAATCGGTTCTGATTCCATCTCAATAATACATGTTTTCAAATCAAATCAGATAAACAGATAACATGCATTATAAAGCAGGTAAATCATGCTAGCAATCAAAAGCAGGAAAGAAATACATTCTACCCCGCTCACTAGCTCCTATCTCAATCTCAAGGAATCTATCGCTCTGATACCACCTGTTGTGGGGACCCGGACGCTAATCAAGTTCTTAATCATCATTGGGACTAATTAATCAATTATAAACAGGGTCTAATTTTTTTTTTTAATGTGGAACGTAAGTGAAATCAAACTAATATACAACTCAGTATTATAAAAGTACAAGTCATTGTACTACAAACATACATTCAACTAAGGTTTTAAAAACTAATGTCAAGTGTCCAACCCTATCTACATCCAAGTCCGGAGCCTCCACTCTAAATCACAATCTCTCCTCATCTCCTGGACCCTGATCCTGTCCCACCTGTTGTCAAGTACACATACAGACAAGACAACAGCCGGATAACTCCGGTGAGAATAAATCCCAGTATAAATCAACGAAACATGCAATCATATAAACAATATAAAGCATGTAATCAGGTAACAGAATATGTAACCAATCTGAAACATAATCAATATCATGCTGTCGACAATACTCGTAGATCTACAATTCAGACTAGACTCAATCCTAGACTAGGGATCCCGGTTTCCAGATGTGGTATTCCTATATCGAATTCCGTAAAGGATGGAACCATAATCTCTATTACTCGATATAACCAGTGCCCCCTGGTATTCCTATATCGAATTCCGTAATAGAAGAATTCCAATACCCTTTACTCGATATAACCAAATATGGTGTTCCTATATCGAATTCCGTAATAGATTCCATTACTCGATATAACCAAACATCCAGTGTCCTGACCTAACCGTCAAGGACTGTAGCTCTATCGCTAGCATATCCTATCTTGTGACATCGTGCAATGTGCTTTGGCGATTACCACCACTATCCGGCACGGTGTGTCACAAGATAGTTCGACCAATTACCTGTTGTCTAGATATCAAGAGAACAAGTATATTAATCAAATTCAATGCAAATATCAATGCACTAAAGTAAAGTATGTGATTTAGGGAAACCCAAGTCCATACCGACTCAAATCCATCTCCCAATACCACATTGACTTATACCTTCTTTCGTCGGTGTCTGGCTCAGTCGAAGTCCTCAACTCACAGCCTGTCTGATACTGACAATACCAACAATCTCATGTCAAGATACCATTCAAATCAATAACAATCTGATCAATCTGGATTTAATTCAAAATCAACGGGTATAATTGGTACAATTTCAGTATCCCCGTCAATACAAACATCACCAGATAATAGGTTACAATCCATAACCCATATCCAGTTACAATCTATAATCAATCCATACTCCAAATCTGTCCGGTTATCAACTGATTATAAACATAAAATCATAACAATTCCATAATCAGTCTATTTCTTAATCTGACTTCGATTCTATGATGTCTACTATGTCAAGAACAACATATATGAGTTCCATTAAATTCTGACAATAGCATAATTTCAAAGCATGTCAAAATGTAGCAAAACTTACGTCCAGTTGTAGCCTACGTTGCTAGGAACTCGGTACCGAAGTCAGAATCAAAATCAGACGGACGGATTGATCACACGATTGAATTTAAGATCAAAAGCTAAACTTTCCCCGAGCTTCCGTTTCTTGTTTCTGAGGATGAATTGCATGTACATATATATATATATATATATATATATATACACACGACATGCAGCCAAGCAAGTGGCTCGTCCTTGGCCAACCACGTTTCTCGCTCGGGCGGACATAAGTTTCCGCCCGGGCGAGTAAACTCTCGGCCCTCGCAATACAAGCAGTCTCGCTCGGGCGAGCACAAACTTCCGCCCGAGCGAGTAACTCTCGGCCCTCTTTCAGAATTCCGTCTCGCTCGAGCGGACAAAAACTTCCGCCCGGGCGAGACACTTTCGGCCCACCTCTTGGCTCTTCCTATTTCTTGGTCCGGGTTATAATCGTGTCCACTAATAATTAATAATCTCAGATTAACATGATACAAAATCTTGGGCATTACATAAGGCTTGCCGTTTCTTCTTTGACCCAATACTTGCACCGACTGCATAATCACTCGCATCGCACATTGTGGGGACCCGGGCTCTAATTCTTTTTCTTGGGATTAAATGGATCAATATTATTTTAAAAAGTGGGTCAAATTTTTTTCGCTTTTACATTAACTCAAATGTAAACAAACAAGTATACATTCCTTATTTAATTTACAACATACAACATACAATACATGTCTTATTCTGATGTCCTCAACTAACCAGTATTAAAAGACAGTACATAATAAAAGACAACTACTGGTCCATCTGCTACGCCCGTGATCTCCACGCTAACACGATCATCTCTGTCTCGACCCAGATCCTGCCCCACGTGTTGTTATGCACACATACAGACATAACAACAGCCGGAAAACCGGTGAGAACAAATCCCAGTATAAACATGTATACATGAAAATAAAACAATCTAAAACATGAAACATGCTAATATGAATGTCATTCATATATATCATGCAATGCGAGTCTAATCATGTCTAGATGCGACTCGACTAGAACTCTAGGGATCCCGTTGTGAATAACACGTCACTGTCTGTCACCTACCCTCCCAATCGAGGTGCTGTACGTCTTATTCCTAGACTTCGGCCTGATCTGTATCCGCATCTACAATAGGGGCGGTGATCTTCCTCTAAGCTGTGATATCGCCGAACGTCTAGAAGTCTGCCTGATCTCTAGACTGTCCTATTTAATGCATGAATACACAATCTGTAAACAAGCATAATCATTCTAATGCAATGCCACATGATCTGTAAACAAAGCATAGCAAGATTTGTATACAAGTTCTATAAACAAATCTATAAACAATCATAATCATGTCTAGATATAAACAATAAAACAAGTATGTGATTTTGGTTGGGAAACTCAAATGTGATCTCATTTGAGTCGTGATTCCCCAAACAAAACATGTACTATACCTTTCGTCTCACAGTTGCTGTCACGGTTGACAATACGAATCTGAAATGAAAATGTTGATACAACATCTATCAATCTCTTATCTAATCAACATATATCCAAGTCACTACGTGATCTCGATACAAATTTGACGGCATAACGACGTATACTCTTAATACCGGTCAGTCCAATCTCAATAAATATCAACACTATATCATCCTCAACTCATACTCAAATCATATGCATAACACCATATTCAAAATCGATATCTCTTATCCTAAACATGCTGAAATTCATAAGAATTGCATATGATATCTGTTCTTCGATCTGTTTACAAATATATCATGCTCAATACGTCAAGAACATAATATAACTATCATATTCCAATTCCTCTAACATCTAAATCGTGAACTTGCTAGAATTAACAATACTTACATCACTTTGTAGCTTTCAAAGCAAGGAACACAATTCTTCACTCGGAAATATGATTTGGATGCTAATCGTAAGATATCTAACTTTGAGCTTGAAAACCTTAGAAGTTCTGCGGAATCTCGGCTGCTGAGGAAATGGAATGAAGAATAGCGAACTCAGACGCAATTTACGGTTATATTAAAATAGGCCCCCATGTGTCAAGTGAGAAAAGAGGTGGATTTCTCGGAAGGCATACCCGCGGTTGCGGTAAACGACTAGGAGCGCGGGTGCGCTATGCCTTCGGCAGAAATACAATTTTCCAAACAGTCGACCGCGGGTGTGGTCATGTAAACACCGCGGCTGCGGTCTCAGCAGCGCTGTGTGCGCTCTAATTCTAACCGAGGGTTGCGGGGGCTGTGTGGCTACGGGAATTTTGGCCTACTTACTGTTCCTGATACCGCGGGTGCGGTGTCTACAAGCACCGCGGGTGCGGTGTGGTTTCGTATTAAAATTGTATAATTCGACATTTCAAGCCAAACTTCTTCCTCTCTTATTTCTTATCTCTATGCACATTATTCATAACATATCTATCAATTCAGAATGATCACTCAGTGTTCTGGGCATTACATTTCTCCCCCTCTAAGACATAAGTTCGTCCTCGAACTTGAAATAAATCAATCAAAGTATTTAAGACAGTATTAAAATAAAAACTGACTAAATACTTACATCATATAAATAACTCGGGTGTTTCTGTCTCATGCATGCCTCTGTCTCCCAAGTTGCTTCCTCGATGCCATGATGACTCCATTGAACTTTCACAAGTGGAATATTCTTCGTTCTGAGTTTCTTTTCTTTCCGATCAAGGATCTGTATCGGTTGTTCCACGTAGCTCAAAGTCTGATCAAGTTCAGCTTCGTCAGGTTGAATGACATGAGAAACATCTGGCATATATCTTCGTAACATTGATACATGAAGCACGTCAGGTATTCCGGATAGAGAAGGAGGAAGTGCAAGTCGATAAGCTCGATCGCCAATCTTCTCAAGAATCTCGTAAGACCAATGTATCGAGGAGATAGTTTCCCGCGTTTGCCAAATCGAACAACGCCTCTGAATGGAGAAATCTTAAGGAATACTCTATCTCCTGCCTCAAATACTAACGGTCTACGTCTGATATTGGCATACTTTGCTTGTCGATCTTGTGCTGTCTTCATCCTCTTCTGAATGAGTTTCACCTTCTCTGTCATGTCACGAATCATATCTGGCCCAAGTTCTGGTACATCTGAGATATCATCCCAATATATAGCGGAGATCTGCACTTCTTGCCATACAAAGCTTCAACGGTGCCATTTCAATGCTCGTCTGATAGCTGTTATTGTAAGAAAATCGCAAAGAGGTAGAGTCTAGCCAACCAATGCCAAAATCTAGCACGACGGCTCTCAACATATCCTCTAGAGTCTGGATAGTCCGTTCTGACTGTCCGTCTGTCTGAGGATGAATAAGCAGTACTCAGGTGTAAAGTCGTACCTAAGGCCGAGCTGCAAACTGTGCCAAAAGTGAGAAGTAAATCGTGGATCACGATCTGATACGATAGACTTCGGCACTCCATGCAATCTGACTACCTCTCGAATATAAATCTCCGTCATCTGATCCTGTCTATACGTCATTCTGTACGGAATGAAACAAGCAGATTTGTTCAATCTATCAATAATGACCCATCACAGCCTTTCGATGATCGAGGTAAACTTCGTCACGAAATCCATAGAAATGTGGTCCCATTTCCATTCAGGAATGGCTAAGCTTTGAGTAAACCTCCGGGTTTCTTTCTTTCAGCTTTCACCTGTTGGCAATTTAAAACATTTAGACACAAATTCGGCAATGTCTGACTTCATTTGCGTCCACCAGAATGTGTCTTCAAGTCATTGTACATTTCCTGCCACCAGGATGAATGCTGAACCGACTACAATGTGCTTCTGACAGAATCTGCTGTCTCAAATCTGCAACATCTGGCACGACTAGACGGTTATTCACATATAGCACATGATCACGACCTGATATTCTGACATGTGCCCTGCTTGAACCATTTGAATTGATTTCTGCACATTTTGATCTGTTCTTTGTGCTTCTTTGATTCTCATATCAAGTCTGGTTCAACTCGAATCATAGCAAGTCGTAGTGGCTTACTATCTGTATCAAATGTTAATCCAGCCAACAACAGTCTTCAATCATATTCGTAACACCTATCGTCGACAAGGATAAAGAACATACCTTTCGACTCAAGGCATCTGCTGCTGCGTTTGACTTTCCTGGATAGTATTTGATTTCGCAGTCAAAATCTTTCAATAAATCTAACCATCTACGCTGCCTCATGTTCAATTCTGATTGAGAGAATAGGTACTTTAGGCTCTTGTGATCGGAAAAGATCTCAAATTTCTCGCCGTAGAGATAATGACGCCAAATCTTTAATGCAAATACGATTAGCCGCCAATTCAAGATCGTGACTTTGGTATCGAACTTCATGTGGCTTCAATTGTCTCGAGGCATATGCGACCACATGACCTCGCTGCATAAGAACACATCCCAAACCTCTGTAAGAAGCATCACAAAGACAACGAAATCACCGTACCTGAAGGTATCGTCAGTACTGGAGCCACTGGTCAGCCTTTTCTTCAACTCTAGAAAGCTCGGACTCGCACTCCTTGACCAAACAAATGGTGCATTCTTTTGCGTCAATTGAGTTATTGGCTTTTGCAATACTGGAGAAATCTTTGATAAATCTTCTGTAGTATCCGGCTACTAAGCCCATGAAACTGCGTATTTCTGGTACAGAAGTCGGTCTCGACCAACTGATCACAGCTTCCACTTTACTCGGATCTACAGAAATTACTATCTCCTGATATGATATGTCCTAAGAAGACACTCGATTCAACCAAAACTCCACACTTTGACAATTTAGCAAAACAGTCGCTCGTTTCTCAACGTCTGCAAAACAATTCTGAGATGCTCTGCATGCTCATATCTGTTCTTCGAATACACCAAAATATCATCGATGAAAACAATAACAAATTCATCCAATATTTCCTGAAACACTTGGTTCATCAAGCCCATAAATACCGCAGGAGCATTGGTTAAACCAAAAGGCATGACAATAAATTCGTAATGTCCATACCTGGTTCGAAATGTTGTCTTTGGTATGTCTATATCTCGAACTCTGAGCTGATGATACCCAGAACGCAAATCAATCTTCGAATACACAGAGGATCCCTGCAACTGATCAAATAAATCATCAATCCTAGGCAAAGGATATTTATTCTTGATCGTTGCCTTGTTCAGTTGCCTGTAATCAATAAACGCATCGAACCATCTTTCTTTCGCACAAATAGCACCGGAGCGCCCCAAGGAGATACACTAGGTCTAATATATCCCTTGGCTAGAAGATCTTCTAATTGTGCTTTCAATTCTTTTAGTTCAATAGGTGCCATCCTATACGGAGCTCTCGAAATAGGAACGGTACCTGGTACAAGTTCAATGCTAAAATCTACCTCTCGAACCGGAGGTAATCCTGGGATCTCATCTGGAAAAATATCTGCAAATTCCCGCACTACTGGCAGATCTGCCAATGCCGGACTCGTCTTCTGCATATCTACAGCATAAACAAAGAAACCATCTGCTCCTCTTTGCAATAACCTGTTCATAGTCAGAGCCGAAATCAAGGGAATCCGAGATCTGGAACCCTTACCGTAGAATTTCCACTCGTCTGTCATCTCGGGTCTGAATCTGACAATCTTGTGAAAACAATCCACGGTAGCTCTATACTTTGTTAGCATGTCAATACCGACTATACAATCAAAATCAGCTAGACCCAACACAATACAATCTAGGTCAATCTCATGCCCCTCAAACTGTAGGATGCAATGTCTAAGCGTAGTTACAGAATCAACCCACTTCCTAATGGAGAAGTAATCGATACAACAACTAACAAAGACTCAACAGGCAAAGAATGCAATGCAAATCGCTCTGAAATGAATGTATGCGATGCACCTGTATCTATCAAGATATAAGCAGGATAACCATAAAGGAGACAATTACCTGCTATAACATCGTCTGGGCATCCTATGCTTGCTCCTCAGTCAACGCAAACACTTGGGCCTGTTGCCTCGGAGGTTGACTCACCGTTTGACTACCTCGGCCTCTGGGTTGAGTCTGTGCCGGTGGAGGCTGAAAAGAGTGAACCGATGATGCCTGCCGCTCAAACGGAGGTACTGAACCGGATGCTCTTCCACTTGGCCTTGCTGTACACCTCTCTGTGGACAGACTTTGGCAAAATGCCCCGGTTGCCTACAAAGGTTACATCGGCCTGTAACTCCTTGGCATTGTTCAGTCGCATGCCTACCTCCACAAGAATTGCAGTAGACACCTGGAGTCCTTGAACTTTGATCAAAACCAGTCTGTCTTGATCCGCTGGAGCTCGAAGAACTGCTCCCTGGTCTCTTAAACTGTTTACCCTTGGCTTTTAATTGATCCTTTCTGCCACTGCTGCTACCGCCGCTTTCAAATCTAGAAGGAGGAGATTGTACTGAAAGTTGTGGTGGTCTTGGCACAGGAGCAACATATGGAGCACTCCGTTGTCTAATCAATCCTGCTTCCGCTCCTTTGGCCCGATTTAATGCATCCGCAAAATTATTAGGTCTCCCCGTGTTTACCAACGTAAAGATGTCCGGATTTAGGCCATTGATAAATTGATCCGCCATGGCCTCATCATTCCCTGAAACATGAGGTGCGAAACGAAGAAAGGAAGAGAATTTGGCAACATACTCTTCAATGTTCAAAGTCCCTTGCCTCAATTGGAAAATTCAGCACCTTTATCTTTACGATAAGAGATAGGAAAGAAACGCAGATAGAACTCCGTCTTAAACACCTTCCATGTAATTTCGGTACCACGTTGCTCTAGTGCTGTCTTCATGTTCAACCACCAGTTCTTGGCTACATCCTGGAGTTGATGGCTAATAAGCTTTATTCTTTTCTCGTCACCATACTCCAAAGAGTCGAATAACATCTCAATGTCTTCAAGCCAACTTTCACAATCCACTGCCAGTTCGGTACCTTTCAAGGTTGGCGGTCGAAAGGATTGAAATCGTTTGAGCAACGTCTCCATGGGTGTGCGTAGCAGTAACATCCATTGGATCCCCGGATGTGCTACCCTGCTCGGGTGCTATGGGTCGCAAAGGTACGGCTGCTCTTCGAGGAGGCATGTATCTGCTATTCAAACGAATTAGTATACAAGCTATACCACTGTCTCAGCCCTCCTCTGATCATTTACCTCTGATCCAGAATCGGTTCTGATTCAGTCTTTACTAACACATGCTGTAATACAAGTCAGATAATCATACAACATGCAATAATGAAAGCAATAAATCATGCTAGCACATCATAAAGCAAGGAAGAAGACTCGATCTACCCCGCTCATTCTATCTTATCTCAGTCTACAGGACCTACTGCTCTGATACCACCTGTTGTGGGGACCCGGGCTCTAATTCTTTTTCTTGGGATTAAATGGATCAATATTATTTAAAAGTGGGTCAAATTTTTTCGCTTTTACATTAACTCAAATGTAAACAAACAAGTATACATTCCTTATTTAATTTACAACATACAACATACAATACATGTCTTATTCTGTATGTCCTCAACTAACCAGTATTAAAAGACAGTACATAATAAAAGACAAATACTGGTCCATCTGCTACGCCCGTGATCTCCACGCTAACACGATCATCTCTGTCTCGACCCAGATCCTGCCCCACCTGTTGTTATGCATACATACAGACATAACAACAGCCGGAAAACCGGTGAGAACAAATCCCAGTATAAACATGTATACATGCATTAAAACAATCTAAAACATGAAACATTCTAATATGAATGTCATTCAATATATAATCATGCAATGCGAGTCTAATAATGTCTAGACGCGACTCGACTAGAACTCTAGGGATCCCGTTGTGAATAAGACGTCACTGTCTGTCACCTACCCTCCCAATCGAGGTGATGTACGTCTTATTCCTAGCTTTCGGCCTGATCTGTATCCCGTCTACAATAGGGGCGGTGATCTTCCCCTAAGCTGTGATATCGTCCGAACGTCTAGAAGTCTGCCTGATCTCCAGACTGTCCTATCTTAATGCATGAATACACAATCTGTAAACAAGCATAATCATTCTAATGCAATGCCACATGATCTGTAAACAAAGCATAGCAAGATTTGTATACAAGTCTATAAACAAATCTATAAACAATCATAATCATATCTAGATATAAACAATGAAACAAGTATGTGATTTTGGTGTGGGAAACTCAAATGTGATTCTCATTTGAGTTCGTGATTCCCCAAACAAAACATGTACTATACCTTTCGTCGCACAGTTGCTGTCACGGTTGACAATACGAATCTGAAATGGGAAATTGTTGATACAAAATCTATCAATCTCTTATCTAATCAACACATATCCAAGTCACTACTGATCTCGATACAATTTGACGGCATAACGACGTATATTCTTCACACCGGTCAATCCAAATCTCAACAAGATATCCACACTATATCATCCTCAACTCATACTCAACTCCTATGCACAAAACCATATTCAAAATCGATATAATGTACTTCTAACTAGGCTGAATTTCATAATAATTGCATATGATATATGTTCTTCGAGCTGTTTACAATATATCATGCTCAATTACAGTCAAGAACATAATATAACTATCATATTCCAATTCCTCTAACATCTAAATCGTGAAACTTGCTAGAATTAAACAATACTTACATCAATTTGTAGCTTTCAAAGCAAGGAACACAATTCTTAACTCGGAATATGATTTGGATGGCTAAATCGTGAGATATCTACCTTCAAAGCTTGAAAAACCTTGAAAGTGGTATGGAGGAATCTTCGCGTTCTTGAGAGCTGGAACTGAAGAATAGCTGAATCAGCGC
The DNA here is from genome assembly GCF_022965805.1 of Primulina eburnea. Lineage (NCBI taxonomy): Eukaryota > Viridiplantae > Streptophyta > Magnoliopsida > Lamiales > Gesneriaceae > Primulina > Primulina eburnea. Next base: position 9,287,878 of record NC_133118.1, on the reverse strand, counting down.
AATTATATATATATACTAGGCCACATGTCAAGTTGAGAATGAGAGTGGATTTCTCGGAAGTGTCACCGCGGGTGCGGTAACGCTAGGAGCGCGGGTGCGCTATGCCTTCGGCAGAAATACAATTTTCCAAACAGTCGACCGCGGGTGCGGTCATGTAAACACCGCGGCTGCGGTCTCAGCACCGCGGGTGCGCTCTAATTCTACCGCGGGTGCGGTGTGGCTACGGGAATTTTGGCCAACTTACTGTTCCTGTACCGCGGGTGCGGTGTCTACAAGCACCGCGGGTGCGGTGTGGTTTCGTATTAAAATTGCATAATTCGACATTTCAAGCCAAACTTCTTCCTCTCTTATTTCTTATCTCTATGCACATTATTCATAACATATCTATCAATTCAGAATGATCACTCAGTGTTCTGGGCATTACATTTCTCCCCCTCTAAGACATAAGTTCGTACTCGAACTTGAAATAAATCAATCAAAGTATTTAAGACAGTATTAATAATATCAACACTGAACTAAATACTTACATCATTGAAATAACTCAGGGATGTTTCTTGTCGCAATGCATGCCTTCTGTTTCCCAAGTCGCTTCCTCGATGCCATGATGACTCCATTGGACTTTCACAAGTGGAATATTCTTCGTTCTGAGTTTCTTTTTCTTTCCGATCAAGGATCTGTATCGGTTGTTCCACGTAGCTCAAAGTCTGATCAAGTTCAGCTTCGTCAGGTTGAATGACATGAGAAACATCTGGCATATATCTTCGTAACATTGATACATGAAACACGTCATGTATTCCGGATAGAGAAGGAGGAAGTGCAAGTCGATAAGCTCGATCGCCAATCTTCTCAAGAATCTCGTAAGGACCAATGTATCGAGGAGATAGTTTCCGCGTTTTCCAAATCGAACAACGCCTCTGAAGGAGAAATCTTTAAATACTCTATCTCCTGCCTTCAATACTAACGGTCTTACGTCTGATATTAGGCATACTTGCTTGTCGATCTTGAGCTGTCTTCATCCTCTTCTGAATGAGTTTCACCTTCTCTGTCATGTCACGAATCATATCTGGGCCCAGTTCTGGTACATCTGAGATATCATCCCAAATAGCGGAGATCTGCACTTCTTGCCATACAAAGCTTCAAACGGTGCCATTTCGATACTCGTCTGATAGCTATTATTGTAAGAAAATTCGCAAAGAGGTAGAGAATCTTGCCAACCTAGTACCAAAACTTCTAGCCACTACGGCTCTCAACATATCCTCTAAGTCTGGATAGTCCGCTCTGACTGTCCGTCTGTCTGAGGATGATAAGCAGTACTCAGGTGTAATGTCGTACCTAAGCCTGCTGTAAGCTGTCCAAAAATGAGAAGTGAATCGTGGATCACTATCTGATACGATAGACTTCGGCACTCCATGCAATCTGACTACCTCTTGAATATAAAATCTCCGCCATCTGATCTTGTCTATACGTCATTCTGTATGGAATGAAACAAGCAGATTTGGTCAATCTGTCAATAATGACCCCAAATCGCATCGCAGCCTCTGATTGATCGAGGTAACTTCGTTCACACAATCCATGGAAATGTGATCCCTTTCCATTCTGGAATGGCTAAACTCTGAAGTAACCCTCCGGGTTTCTTTCTCTCAGCTTTTACCTGTTGGCAGTTCAAACACTTAGACACGAATTCTGCAATATCTGATTTCATACGTTTCCACCAGAATTGTGTCTTCAAGTCATTATACATCTTCCTGGCCACCAGGATGAATGCTGAACCGACTACAATGTGCTTCTGCCAGAATCTGCTGTCTCACTCTGCAACATCTGCACAACCAAGACGGTTGTTTACATACAGCACCGGATCACGTACCTTATATTCTGATACATGTCCTGCTCTGATCATCTGAATTGATCTTTGCACGTTCTGATTCTCTTCTCTGTGCTTCTTTAATCCTTATAATCAAGTCTGGCTCAACTTGAATAGCAAGCACGTCGTAGTGGCTTACTATCTGTATCAAATGTTAATCCAGCCAACAACAGTCTTCATCATATTCGTAACACCTATCGTCGACAAGGATAAAGAACATACCTTTCGACTCAAGGCATCTGCTGCTGCGTTTGACTTTCCTGGATAGTATTTGATTTCGCAGTCCAAATCTTTCAATAATCTAACCATCTACGCTGCCTCATGTTCAATTCTGATTGAGAGAATAGGTACTTTAGGCTCTTTGATCGGAAAAGATCTCAAATTTCTCGCCGTAGAGATAATGACGCCAAATCTTAATGCAAATACGATAGCCGCCAATTCAAGATCGTGAATGGGGTATCGAACTTCATGTGGCTTCAATTGTCTCGAGGCATATGCGACCACATGACCTCGCTGCATAAGAACACATCCCAAACCTCTGTAAGAAGCATCACAATAGACAACAAAATCACCCGTACCTGAAGGTATCGTCAGTACTGGAGCACTGGTCAGCCTTTCTTTAACTCTAGAAAGCTAGACTCGCACTCCTCTGACCAAACAAATGGTGCATTCTTTTGCGTCAATTGAGTTATTGGCTTGCAATACTGGAGAATCTTTGATAAATCTTCTGTAGTATCCGGCTAAGCCCATGAAACTGCGTATTTCTGGTACAGAAGTCGGTCTCGACCAACTGATCACAGCTTCCACTTTACCTCGGATCTACAGAAAATACTATCTCCTGATATGATATGTCCTAAGAAGACAACTCGATTCAACCAAAACTCACACTTGACAATTTAGCATACAGTCGCATTCGTTTCTCAACGTCTGCAAAACAATTCTGAGATGCTCTGCATGCTCATATCTGTTCTTCGAATACACCAAAAATTCATCGATGAAAACAATAACAAATTCATCCAAATATTTCCTGAAACACTTGGTTCATCAAGCCCATAAATACCGCAGGAGCATTGGTTAAACCAAAAGGCATGACAATAAATTCGTAATGTCCATACCTGGTTCGAAATGTTGTCTTTGGTATGTCTATATCTCGAACTCTGAGCTGATGATACCCAGAACGCAAATCAATCTTCGAATACACAGAGGATCCCTGCAACTGATCAAATAAATCATCAATCCTAGGCAAAGGATATTTATTCTTGATCGTTGCCTTGTTCAGTTGCCTGTAATCAATACATAAACGCATCGAACCATCTTTCTTTCGCACAAATAGCACCGGAGCGCCCCAAGGAGATACACTAGGTCTAATATATCCCTTGGCTAGAAGATCTTCTAATTGTGCTTTCAATTCTTTTAGTTCAATAGGTGCCATCCTATACGGAGCTCTCGAAATAGGAACGGTACCTGGTACAAGTTCAATGCTAAAATCTACCTCTCGAACCGGAGGTAATCCTGGGATCTCATCTGGAAAAATATCTGCAAATTCCCGCACTACTGGCAGATCTGCCAATGCCGGACTCGTCTTCTGCATATCTACAGCATAAACAAAGAAACCATCTGCTCCTCTTTGCAATAACCTGTTCATAGTCAGAGCCGAAATCAAGGGAATCCGAGATCTGGAACCCTTACCGTAGAATTTCCACTCGTCTGTCATCTCGGGTCTGAATCTGACAATCTTGTGAAAACAATCCACGGTAGCTCTATACTTTGTTAGCATGTCAATACCGACTATACAATCAAAATCAGCTAGACCCAACACAATACAATCTAGGTCAATCTCATGCCCCTCAAACTGTAGGATGCAATGTCTAAGCGTAGTTACAGAAATCAACCCACTTCCTAATGGAGAAGTAAATCGATACAACAACTAACAAAGACTCAACAGGCAAAGAATGCAACAATGCAAATCGCTCTGAAATGAATGTATGCGATGCACCTGTATCTATCAAGATATAAGCAGGATAACCATAAAGGAGACAATTACCTGCTATAAAACATCGTCTGGGGCAATCCTATGCTTGCTCCTCAGTCAACGCAAACACTTGGGCCTGTTGCCTCGGAGGTTGACTCACCGTTTGACTACCTCGGCCTCTGGGTTGAGTCTGTGCCGGTGGAGGCTGAAAAGAGTGAACCGATGATGCCTGCCGCTCAAACGGAGGTACTGAACCGGATGCTCTTCCACTTTGGCCTTGCTGTACACCTCTCTGTGGACAGACTTTGGCAAATGCCCCCGGTTGCCTACAAAGGTTACATCGGCCTGTAACTCCTTGGCATTGTTCAGTCGCATGCCTACCTCCACAAGAATTGCAGTAGACACCTGGAGTCCTTGAACTTTGATCAAAACCAGTCTGTCTTGATCCGCTGGAGCTCGAAGAACTGCTCCCTGGTCTCTTAAACTGTTTACCCTTGGCTTTTAATTGATCCTTTCTGCCACTGCCTGCTACCGCCGCTTTCAAATCTAGAAGGAGGAGATTGTACTGAAAGTTGTGGTGGTCTTGGCACAGGAGCAACATATGGAGCACTCCGTTGTCTAATCAATCCTGCTTCCGCTCCTTTGGCACCGATTTAATGCATCCGCAAAATTATTAGGTCTCCCCGTGTTTACCAACGTAAAGATGTCCGGATTTAGGCCATTGATAAATTGATCCGCCATGGCCTCATCATTCCCTGAAACATGAGGTGCGAAACGAAGAAAGGAAGAGAATTTGGCAACATACTCTTCAATGTTCAAAGTCCCTTGCCTCAAATTGGAAAATTCAGCACCTTTATCTTTACGATAAGAGATAGGAAAGAAACGCAGATAGAACCTCCGTCTTAAACACCTTCCATGTAATTTCGGTACCAACGTTGCTCTAGTGCTGTCTTCATGTTTCAACCAACCAGTTCTTGGCTACATCCTGGAGTTGATGGCTAATAAGCTTTATTCTTTTCTCGTCCACCATACTCCAAAGAGTCGAAATAACATCTCAATAGTCTTTCAAGCCACTTTCAACAATCCACTGCCAAGTTCGGTACCTTTCAGGTTGGCGGTCGAAAGGATTGAAATCGTTTGAGCAACGTCTCCATGGGTGTAGCAGTAACATCCATTGGATCCCCGGATGTGCTACCCTGCTCGGGTGCTATGGGTCGCTAAAGGTACGGCTACTCTTCGAGGAGGCATGTATCGCTATCAAACGAATTAGTATACAACTATACCACTGTCTCAGTCAGCCTCCTCTGATCATTTACCACGGTCTTGTAACGAACCGTATTCTTTACTACTATAAATTTGCGGAAAAATTAAAAAATTTCTTAAATAAAAGAAAACATAACATCGATACGGTCGTCACTCATCAATCATAAAAATATCTTTAAAATCAATCATCACAATTAAAATTTTCTAAAAGCAAAGCTGTCTCAAAATGTCTCACGATCCAATCATAAAATCAGAGTATTTTAAACTTTGCATAAAAGCATAAACTTTGCGGTCCTCGGTTTAGCCTCCGCCTAGTCCAAAGCCTGCCCCTTGGTCGCCACCTCCGTCTCCTCATCCACACAATCACCTGCATCGATCAAGGCTAGTGAGTCTAAAGACTCAACACGTATAAACTGGAAGTAACGAGTACTACATAATAAAATCACATGCAACTTAAAATAGGACATACATAACTAGAAAACTTGACATACGTACAAACATAACTAGACGTGCCATAACTTAAACTTTCATAAACATACTGCATACGTAAACATACATAACTTCATCATTTTCGTAGAGGATGTTCAAAGCAAGTGACCCGTAACATAAAGAGCCTGATCAGACTATACCACAGTACTGGGCTGACAGGGACGTATCCACTGCCGCATACATAAGATCCCTGTTCATAATTTAACAGGCCAGTTGATCCACGTTCATAATTTAACGCTTCACAACCACGATCTAACCCGTTCATAATTTAACGGGCGGATGGTCCCGTTCATAATTTAACGCTTTCCAATCCTAACATAATATGGTCACAAGACATTTAGCATACCTCAAAACTTAAAATATTTTCTTGCACGTCAACATACTTACTTGGCGTTGAGGGATTCGTTGGACTTCGATCGAGGCCGTTGCTGCACAAGCTAACATGAAATTGCATACTTAACTCGCATAACTAAACGTAGGAATCGCACTTAGGACATCCTAAAATTTCCCATGACACGACCTTGATAACCCTTGCACTAAACCATGACATCAAACCTCGAACGTGATATAATATTTTTCCAAAAATGTGCAGGACACGGACCCCGTACCTACATCCGTGTAGGGGTCCGTGTAGACTCTGGAAGTGGACACCGGAAGGGAGCAAAGGCACGGACCCCGTGTCGAGGTCCGGGTGGACATCCGTGTAGGCACTGGAAAAATACACTAAGTGAAACCCAAAGGCACGGACCCCGTGCCCTCATCCGTGTAGGGGTCCGTGTAGATACTGGAAAAGTACTCCGAGGGGACAACAAAGGCACGGACCCCGTGTCAGGGTCCGTGTACAGGTCCGTGTACCCACTGTGATCGCGAACTTACGAAATTCTGAACACCCAATGCTTATTCTTCTAGACTCGCTTACACGGACTATGAAACGACACCCCGAGACCCATCCTAGCACGCTATGGCATCAAAACATTATCGTAACAGTTCCCAAAGCGACGACGCTCGCCCTACGACACATACCATTCAAAACGTGGCATTTGACATTAAAACGTTACCTACGACTTCTAGAGTGTACGAGTACCTATCGACACGAAACGATATGTCAAATAACAACCCAACGTCATAATAACCATACCTAGGTGCAACAACGATCGCCCGTCGATCTCCAACGAAGCCTGCAACAAATAAACTCGGGAACACATATTTTCATAAAAGTCGCAGTTTGAGCAGTCCCACGAAAAACGCCATAACTCACTCAATTTTCGTCCAAAAATTTCGAATCATATATCAAATCGAAGGTATCGAAAAGTTCTACGTTTTTGCCGTTGAAAGTTTTCCCAAAATATGAACAGAAAAATCGCAGTTTTGACATGAATAGTAAAAACGAGTTTTAGATCTAAAAATTTTCCTTCGAAATTGATCCGATTCATGATCCGCTCAAACTACTAGCATCATACATAACTTTTACGCATAAAAACAACGCAACGCATAATATGACTTGATCGATACAGAAAGAACAGATTATACGTGCCTTTTTAACGATGAACGTTACCGAACGGCGTTACCGAAGCGAGAAAGGAGCGAAGGATGATCCGGGACGAAAGTGGCACCGTTTTCTTGCAATAAAATCGACAAAAATATTGCTGGAGTTTTAAGGGGATGGGACGGCTGCTGTACTACTCAAGAACCCTAAAATTTTCTTTCTAAAAATGATAAAATGGGAATAAGAGAAACATGTGTGTGTGTTATACGTGTAGGTGTGTGTGTTTGAGTGTGTGTGCGTGTGTTTTGATATGAAAAAGGCCAATTGTAACGTGTGTGTATAATAGTGGGGCTTTAATTTACTTAATTACTAATTAAAGGTTAACACCTAATAATTTACTCAAATTCTTCAATTAACATGATCACACACCAATTTTTAAAATTTTAAACTCTTAAATCACTAAATACATAATAATGCTTTAAAATATTAAAACTTAATAACTTATAAAAAAAAATGTCCCATCCTCAACTTAGAATAAAATACCATGTTTTAAAATTGCCAAAAATCGTCACCGGGTCTTTTCCTCAATCCCGCCTCGAATGAACGCCTGAAACATGAAACTCAATAGACATTTTAACGTGCATCACATAAACATAAATAATTTAAAATAATGCATTTAAATAAATCATGCATCGCCCAAAACCCACTTAAAATTAATTTAAATGATTTAATAATTAAATGAATGCATGGGTTATACGTGTATTGAATTTGGGCACTACAGTTCCTCCCCCACTTATAAAAATTTCGTCCTCGAAATTAAGTCTTACCGAACAACTCCGGGTAGCGAAGTCTCATGTCGGCCTCTGACTCCCAGGTGGCTTCTTCCACCGATTGATTCAGCCATTGAACTTTGACCAACTTAGTTGTCTTGTTCCGAAGTCTGCGCTCCTGTCTGTCTAGGATTTGGACTGGTTTCTCCTCGTAAGACAGGTCTGGAGTCAACTGTAACGGCTCATAACTCAGCACATGAGAGGGATTAGCCAAATATTTTCTCAACATCGAGACATGGAACACATTGTGCACCCCGGCCAGATTCGGCGGAAGGGCTACACGATACGCTAGCGTCCCAACTCTGTCCAAGATCTCAAACGGTCCAATAAACCTCGGACTCAACTTACCTCTCTTTCCAAATCTCATAACACCCTTCATAGGTGCTATCTTGATAAAAACGTGATCTCCTACGGCAAACTCGAGATCTCTCCTCCTTTTATCTGCATAGCTCTTCTGACGGCTCTGGGCGGGCTTCATTCTGTCACGAATCTTGACCACCACGTCTGCAGTCTGCTGAACTATTTCTGGACCAAGTTCTGTCCTCTCACCAACTTCATCCCAATGAACTGGTGATCTGCACTTCCTCCCGTACAACGCCTCATAGGGAGCCATACCAATAGATGCTTGGAAGCTGTTGTTGTATGTGAACTCCACTAGAGGTAGTCTAGGCTCCCAAGTTCCTTGAAAATCAATCATGCAAGCTCTTAGCAAGTCTTCCAAAATCTGAATCACTCGCTCAGACTGGCCATCTGTCTGCGGGTGAAAAGCTGTGCTGAACAGTAACTTCGTCCCCATGGCTGCATGTAAGCTCCTCCAGAATGACGATGTAAACCTCGGGTCCCTGTCGGACACAATAGAGGCTGGGAAACCATGCAACCGGACGATCTCCTGGATATAAAGATCCGCATACTGCGTCATGGAGAAAGTCGTCTTCACTGGCAGAAAATGCGCTGACTTAGTGAGTCGGTCCACTATAACCCAAATGGAGTTCGATCCTCTGACTGATCTCGGTAATCCAACTACAAAATCCATAGTAATGTTCTCCCACTTCCACTCGGGGATGGGGAGTGACTTTACCAACCCTGCTGGTCTCTGATGTTCAGCTTTTACTTGCTGACAAGTGAGGCATTCTGATACGAACCTACGGATGTCTCGCTTCATCCCTGGCCACCAATACAATAACTGAAGGTCTTTGTACATCTTGGTGCCTCCTGGGTGAATGGAATACGGAGATGCGTGTGCCTCTGTCAAAATATCCTGTCTGATCGAACCAACACTAGGCACCCACATTCTACCTCTGTATCTCACGATGCCGTCTGAAACTGTGTACAACACACTGCCCTTGGCTTCGTCTTTCAGTCGCCATTTCTGTAACTGCTCATCTGAAGACTGACATGCTCGGATTCGGTCTAGCAAATCAGATTTGACTGTCAGATTAGACAGCCTAGGAGCCTTGCCAACACGATAAATCTCTAGACCAAACTTCCGAATCTCCGACTGTAGTGGTCTCTGAGCTGTCAACTGAGCTACCACTGCCACTTTTCTGCTCAAGGCGTCTGCGACAACATTAGCTTTTCCCGGATGGTAGCTAATCTCGCAGTCATAGTCTTTCACAAGTTCTAACCACCGTCTCTGTCTCATATTCAACTCTTTCTGCGTGAAGAAATATTTGAGACTCTTGTGGTCGGTGAAAATCTGACATTTCTCGCCGTATAGATAGTGTCTCCAAATCTTCAATGCGAAGACAACGGCGGCTAATTCAAGGTCGTGCGTCGGGTAGTTCTTCTCGTGCACCTTTAACTGTCTGGAAGCATAAGCTATGACCCGACCCTGCTGCATCAACACTGCGCCTAATCCGAGCTTGGATGCATCGGTATAAAGCACAAACTCGCCTTGCCCTGTCGGCATGGCTAGCACTGGCGCTGAAATAAGAGCTTGCTTCAAGGTGTCGAAGCTCTTCTGGCATTCCTCGCTCCACACAAACTTTGCATTTTTCTTGGTTAGTGAGGTGAGCGGCACTGCTATGGACGAAAATCCCTTAATAAACTTACGGTAGTAGCCTGCTAAACCCAAAAAGCTGCGGATTTCAGATGCGTTCTTTGGCTCAACCCATTCTTTAACGACTGCCACCTTCGATGGGTCCACCTCAATACCACTGCTGGATACTATATGCCCCAAAAATGCAACTTTCTGTAGCCAAAATTCACACTTACTGAACTTCGCAAATAACTTGCGACTCTGCAAGGTCTGCAAAACTGTCCTCAAATGCTGGTTGTGCTCCTCATGGCTCTTCGAGTAAATAAGAATGTCGTCAATGAATACTATGACGAATTGATCGAGGAACGGCTGAAATACTCGGTTCATGAGGTCCATGAAAATAGCTGGGGCATTGGTCAATCCAAACGGCATTACTAAGAACTCGTAATGCCCGTATCTGGTCCTGAAAGCTGTCTTATGAACATCTGCATCCTTTACTTTCAGCTGATGATACCCTGATCGAAGATCTATCTTAGAGAACACGGTAGCTCCCTGCAACTGATCGAACAAGTCTTCGATTCTAGGCAACGGGTATTTGTTCTTGATCGTTACCTTGTTCAGCTCACGGTAGTCGATGCACAGCCTCATGCTCCCATCCTTCTTCTTTACAAAGAGCACTGGTGCGCCCCACGGTGAGAAACTAGGGCGAATAAATCCTTTGTCAAGGAGCTCCTGAATCTGCTGTTTGAGCTCTAACATCTCAGCTGGAGCTAACCTGTATGGCGCCTTGGAGATTGGCGCTGTGCCTGGCGCGAGATCGATTGCAAACTCCACCTCTCTCTCTGGTGGAAGACCGGTGACGTCATCAGGAAAGACGTCTGGAAATTTTTGACTACTGGCACCTCTGATAAGGATGGAGTGGACACGTCAGGCGCTGAAATAATACTAGCCAAAAAGGCTTGACATCCCTTGGAGATCAAACTCCTCGCCTGCATGCATGAAATCATGCGAGGAAAGCTTCTCCATCTGGCTGGCTCAAAAAGAAATTGCTCCATGCCCGGCGGTCTAACTAAAACTGACCTCTTCTGAAAATCTATCAGAACTCTATTCTTAGTCAGCCAGTCCATTCCCAATATAATATCGAACTCTGGCATCGGCAGTAGGATTAAATCTGCGTATACTAGGTGGCCATGCAGTTCTAGATCAATATCTCTGACCACACTGGTAGCTAACAGCTCTTCCCCTGATGGGACTACTACCGAAAAATTCACGTCTAGGCCGATGGACTTGAGGTCTAAATGATTGGCAAACGTCTCTGATATGAAGGAGTGGGTGGCTCCTGAGTCTATCAACGCAGTTGTAGCTAATCTCTTTATGAAAATATTCCCTGAGAAGCGTTAGCACAACACAACTTATACCCCAAAACACTAACAAGCTAGTAACCCAAATGTATCCAAACAATATTAGCATCCTACTCATCTCAAATAAAATTCCACATGCAAGGCGACGAAAAGTCGAGCTTAGGTAGAAAGGTTACCTGTCAGTAAAGTAGTGTCTGGGTCCGCCTCCTGTGCATGCATGGCGAATACCCTGCCCTGGGTTGGCTGCTTCCACTGCGGGCACTCCTTCAGCATATGATCTGTAGCTCCACACTTGAAGCACCTGCCTGATCCATACAAGCACTGTCCCGGGTGTTGACGATTGCATTTAGGACACACGGGAAAGGCAACGGGCTTCTGAGGCGCCCCTTGCTGCTGAACTGGACCCTTGCCCTTTGGTGGTCCCTGATAAGGCTTCTTCGCTGGCGGCCCCTGATACGGTTTCTTAAAGTGGGGTCGCTGATTCTGCTGTTGATGGTGAGGCTGTGGTGGAGCCTGATAGGCCTCTTGCCCTGCCTGTCAGCCTCAATATCTCGCTGGTCCTGTTCTGCCGCCAAAGCTCGGGACACGGCGACTGCATAAGAAGTGGGACCAGCTACTCGAACGTCACGGCGTAGGATCGGCCGCAGACCATTCAGAAAATGCCTCAACTTTGCTTGGGCATCATTCGCAATGAGGGGCACGAAGTGACACCCCCTTTCAAACTTTCTCACAAACTCTGACACGCTACTATCTCCTTGCCGCAGCGTCATGAACTCGTTGGTGAGTCGGGTTCGTACTTCCTCAGTGAAGTACTTGGAGTAGAACACCTCCTTGAAACCATTCCATGGCAGTACTTGTAAGTTGACTGCCACTGATGCACTCTCCCACCACAATCTGGCGTCCCCTGTCAGAAGGAACGTGGCACATCTGACCCTATCTGCGTCGGTCAGTTCCATAAAGTCGAAAATCACTTCGATGGATTTGATCCACCCCTCAGCTACCATCGGGTCAGTGGTACCCGAAAACTCCTTCGGACTCATCCTCCGGAATCTCTCATATACCGCCTCAGGTCTAGGCCTCTCCTCGGGGCCTACAGCAGTCTGGTTCCTCGCAAACTGTGCGAAGAATTGCGTCATACCAGCAAGCATCTGAGCCTGCATATCTGGTGGTGGAGGCGGAGGGGGATTGGCCCTCTCCTCCTCTCGATGCTCTCTGTCCTCAACTCGGTGTTCCCTGTTCTCATCCCTTGTTTCCCGGTCAACCAAACGTCTAGGAGGCATACTGTTCCAACAATTACCCAACACGTAAACCCAACATGCATGAATATAATACCAATAAGATGCACGTAAATCGACTTTAAAACATAGACGTGATGTAATAATGACTTAATGCATAATACATAGCATAACTCAAAACTTTAAAACTTACAGACTTGAGGTGTGACTTCGAGAGCTTCTTGCGACTGGCAGTAGGCGTAACCCTTTACAAGAACACCGCTCTGATACCAACTGTAACGAACCGTATTCTTTACTACTATAAATTTGCGGAAAAATTAAAAATTTTCTTAAATAAAAGAAAACATAACATCGATACGGTCGTCACTCATCAATCATAAAAATATCTTTAAAATCAATCATCACAATTAAAATTTTCTAAAAGCAAAGCTGTCTCAAAATGTCTCACGATCCAATCATAAAATCAGAGTATTTTAAACTTTGCATAAAAGCATAAACTTTGCGGTCCTCGGGTTAGCCTCCCGCCTAGTCCAAGCCTGCCCCTTGGTCGCCACCTCCCGTCTCCTCATCCACACAATCACCTGCATCGATCAAGGCTAGTGAGTCTAAAGACTCAACACGTATAAACTGGAAGTAACGAGTACTACATAATAAAATCACATGCAACTTAAAAATAGGACATACATAACTAGAAACTTGACATACGTACAAACATAACTAGACGTGCCATAACTTAAACTTTCATAAACATACTGCATACGTAAACATACATAACTTCATCAATTTTCGTAGAGGATGTTTCAAAGCAAGTGACCCGTAACATAAATGAGCCTGATCAGACTATACCACAGTACTGGGCTGACAGGGACGTATCCACTGCCGCATACATAAGATCCCTGTTCATAATTTAACAGGCCAGTTGATCCACGTTCATAATTTAACGCTTCACAACCACGATCTAACCCGTTCATAATTTAACGGGCGGATTGGTCCCCGTTCATAATTTAACGCTTTCCAATCCTAACATAATATGGTCACAAGACATTTAGCATACCTCAAAACTTAAAATATTTTCTTGCACGTCAACATACTTACTTGGCGTTGAGGGATTCGTTGGACTTCGATCGAGGCCGTTGCTGCACAAGCTAACATGAAATTGCATACTTAACTCGCATAACTAAAACGTAGGAATCGCACTTAGGACATCCTAAAATTTCCCATGACACGACCTTGATAACCCTTGCACTAAACCATGACATCAAACCTCGAACGTGATATAATATTTTTCCAAAAATGTGCAGGACACGGACCCCGTACCTACATCCGTGTAGGGGTCCGTGTAGACTCTGGAAGTGGACACCGGAAGGGAGCAAAGGCACGGACCCCGTGTCGAGGTCCGGGTGGACATCCGTGTAGGCACTGGAAAAATACACTAAGTGAAACCCAAAGGCACGGACCCCGTGCCCTCATCCGTGTAGGGGTCCGTGTAGATACTGGAAAAGTACTCCGAGGGGACAACAAAGGCACGGACCCCGTGTCAGGGTCCGTGTACAGGTCCGTGTACCCACTGTGATCGCGAACTTACGAAAATTCTGAACACCCAATGCTTATTCTTCTAGACTCGCTTACACGGACTATGAAACGACACCCCGAGACCCATCCTAGCACGCTATGGCATCAAAACATTATCGTAACAGTTCCCAAAGCGACGACGCTCGCCCTACGACACATACCATTCAAAACGTGGCATTTGACATTAAAACGTTACCTACGACTTCTAGAGTGTACGAGTACCTATCGACACGAAACGATATGTCAAATAACAACCCAACGTCATAATAACCATACCTAGGTGCAACAACGATCGCCCGTCGATCTCCAACGAAGCCTGCAACAAATAAACTCGGGAACACATATTTTCATAAAAGTCGCAGTTTGAGCAGTCCCACGAAAAACGCCATAACTCACTCAATTTTCGTCCAAAAATTTCGAATCATATATCAAATCGAAGGTATCGAAAAGTTCTACGTTTTTGCCGTTGAAAGTTTTCCCAAAATATGAACAGAAAAATCGCAGTTTTGACATGAATAGTAAAAACGAGTTTTAGATCTAAAAATTTTCCTTCGAAATTGATCCGATTCATGATCCGCTCAAACTACTAGCATCATACATAACTTTTACGCATAAAAACAACGCAACGCATAATATGACTTGATCGATACAGAAAGAACAGATTATACGTGCCTTTTTAACGATGAACGTTACCGAACGGCGTTACCGAAGCGAGAAAGGAGCGAAGGATGATCCGGGACGAACGTGGCACCGTTTTCTTGCAATAAAATCGACAAAAATATTGCTGGAGTTTTAAGGGGATGGGACGGCTGCTGTACTACTCAAGAACCCTAAAATTTTCTTTCTAAAAATGATAAAATGGGAATAAGAGAAACATGTGTGTGTGTTATACGTGTAGGTGTGTGTGTTTGAGTGTGTGTGCGTGTGTTTTGATATGAAAAAGGCCAATTGTAACGTGTGTGTATAATAGTGGGGCTTTAATTTACTTAATTACTAATTAAAGGTTAACACCTAATAATTTACTCAAATTCTTCAATTAACATGATCACACACCAATTTTTAAAATTTTAAACTCTTAAATCACTAAATACATAATAATGCTTTAAAATATTAAAACTTAATAACTTATAAAAAAAAATGTCCCATCCTCAACTTAGAATAAAATACCATGTTTTAAAATTGCCAAAAATCGTCACCGGGTCTTTTCCTCAATCCCGCCTCGAATGAACGCCTGAAACATGAAACTCAATAGACATTTTAACGTGCATCACATAAACATAAATAATTTAAAATAATGCATTTAAATAAATCATGCATCGCCCAAAACCCACTTAAAATTAATTTAAATGATTTAATAATTAAATGAATGCATGGGTTATACGTGTATTGAATTTGGGCACTACACCTCTGATCCAGAATCGGTTCTGATTCAGTCTTTACTAACACATGCTGTAATACAAGTCAGATAATCATACAACATGCAATAATGAAAGCAATAAATCATGCTAGCACATCATAAAGCAAGGAAGAAGACTCGATCTACCCCGCTCATTCTATCTTATCTCAGTCTACAGGACCTACTGCTCTGATACCACCTGTTGTGGGGACCCGGGCTCTAATTCTTTTTCTTGGGATTAAATGGATCAATATTATTTAAAAAGTGGGTCAAATTTTTTTCGCTTTTACATTAACTCAAATGTAAACAAACAAGTATACATTCCTTATTTAATTTACAACATACAACATACAATACATGTCTTATTCTGTATGTCCTCAACTAACCAGTATTAAAAGACAGTACATAATAAAAGACAAATACTGGTCCATCTGCTACGCCCGTGATCTCCACGCTAACACGATCATCTCTGTCTCGACCCAGATCCTGCCCCACCTGTTGTTATGCATACATACAGACATAACAACAGCCGGAAAACCGGTGAGAACAAATCCCAGTATAAACATGTATACATGCATTAAAACAATCTAAAACATGAAACATTCTAATATGAATGTCATTCATATATAATCATGCAATGCGAGTCTAATCATGTCTAGACGCGACTCGACTAGAACTCTAGGGATCCCGTTGTGAATAAGACGTCACTGGCTGTCACCTACACTACCAATCGTGGTGCTGTACGTCTTATTCCTAGATTTCGGCCTGATCTGTATCCACGTCTACAAAGGGGCGGTGATCTTCCCCTAAGCTGAGATATCGCCGAACATCTAGAAGTCTGCCTGATCTCCAGACTGTCCTATCTTAATGCATGAATACACAATCTGTAAACAAGCATAATCATTCTAATTCAATGCCACATGATCTGTAAACAAAGCATAGCAAGATTTGTATACAAGTTCTATAACCAAATCTATAAACAATCGTAATCATATCTAGATATAAACAATAAAACAAGTATGTGATTTTGGTTGGGAAACTCAAATGTGATCTCATTTGAGTCGTGATTCCCCAAACAAAACATGTACTATACCTTTCGTCGCACATTTGCTGTCACGGTTGACAATACGAATCTGAAATGGAAATGTTGATACAAAATCTATCAATCTCTTATCTAATCAACACATATCCAAGTCACTACGTGATCTCGATACAATTTGACGGCATAACGACGTATATTCTTAACACCGGTCAATCCAAATCTCAACAGATATCAACACTATATCATCCTCAACTCATACTCAACTCCTATGCACAAAACCATATTCAAAATCGATATAATGTACTTCTAACTATGCTGAATTTCATAATAATTGCATATGATATCTGTTCTTCGATCTGTTCACAAATATATCATGCTCAATACGTCAAGAACATAATATAACTATCATATTCCAATTCCTCTAACATCTAAATCGTGAAACTTGCTAGAATTAAACAATACTTACATCAATTTGTAGCTTTCAAAGCAAGGAACACAATTCTTAACTCGGAATATGATTTGGATGGCTAAATCGTGAGATATCTAACTTTAAAGCTTGAAAACCTTGAGAAGTTATGGAGGAAATCTCGGTTCTGAGAGCTGGAACTGAAGAATAGCTGAATCAGCGCAATTATATATATATACTAGGCCACATGTCAAGTTGAGAATGAGAGTGGATTTCTCGGAAGTGTCACCGCGGGTGCGGTAACGCTAGGAGCGCGGGTGCGCTATGCCTTCGGCAGAAATACAATTTTCCAAACAGTCGACCGCGGGTGCGGTCATGTAAACACCGCGGCTGCGGTCTCAGCACCGCGGGTGCGCTCTAATTCTACCGCGGGTGCGGTGTGGCTACGGGAATTTTGGCCAACTTACTGTTCCTGTACCGCGGGTGCGGTGTCTACAAACACCGCGGGTGCGGTGTGGTTTCGTATTAAAATTGCATAATTCGACATTTCAAGCCAAACTTCTTCCTCTCTTATTTCTTATCTCTATGCACATTATTCATAACATATCTATCAATTCAGAATGATCACTCAGTGTTCTGGGCATTACACACATGATTTCAATTGGTAAAGACCAATCAGGAGGTTGCATGATAGGAGCTGATGTTGAATGTCAAATAATTTTATCAAAAGCATTTTGACATTCTTCAGTCCACTCAAATGCAGTGTCTTTTGTTAAGAGGTTACAAATGAGTTTAGAGATTAAACTAAAGTCCTTTATAAACCTCCTATAAAATCCAGCATGTCCCAAAAATGAGCGAATTTCTTTAATGGTTTTTGGAGGGGGTAAATTGACAATGACATCAACTTTTGCTTTATCAACTTCAATTCCATGAGATGACACGACATGTCCCAAAACAATTCCAGAAGTAATCATGTAATGACATTTTTCCCAATTTAAAATAAGACCTTTTTCCTCGCATCTTTTTAAAACTTTTTCCAAATTTTCAAGACAATTATCAAATATATTCCCAAAGACAGTTAAATCATCCATGAAAATTCCAAACAATTTTCAACCATGTCGCAAAAAATGCTTAGCATACATCTTTGAAATGTTGCTGGGGCATTGCATAATCCAAATGGCATCCTTCTAAATGCAAATGTTCCAAAGGACATGTGAATGTAGTTTTATCTTGATCTTCGAGTGCAATGGGAATTTGATAATAACCTGAATATCCATCAAGAAAACAGTAGTATGGATGACCTGCTACTCTTTCTAAAATTTGATCCAAAAATGGTAATGGAAAATGATCTTTTCTAGTGGCGTCATTTAATTTTCTATAATCAATACACATCCGCCAACTAGATGGGACTCGACTTGTTAACAATTCACCTTTTTCATTTTTTATCACTGTGATGCCAGATTTTTTTGGAACTACTTGTGTTGGGCTTACCCACTTACTATCAGAAATAGGGTAGATAATCCCAACATCGAGTAGTTTGAGAACTTCAGTTTTCACAACATCTTTCATGTGTGGATTTAATCTCCTTTGTGGTTGTTGAGATGTTTTAGCATTTTCTTCTAAGTGAATTTTGTGAGTGCAAATTAGTGAATTAATGCCCTTGAGATCTTTTAGTGTCCAACCAATTGCATTTTTATGTCTTTTAAGCATATCAACTAATTTACCTTCTTGATTACTTGATATTTTGGAAGAAATTACTACCGGATATGTTTCATCTTCTCCAAGAAATGCATACTTCAATTCTTCTGGCAAGGGTTTTAACTCCAATATGCGTGGTTCGTTTTTGTTCTCATATTTTGCCTCAAATTCTTTTTCTGATCCTGGTGGGTGATACCTAATAAAATCATCAAATCAATTTCAATATTTTCTTTAACAGTATCGATTGAACAAAAATCTAATTGGTCACGAGTACTCCCTTCTTGAATGTTTTCTTCCACAAGAGTTTCAATAAGATTTTCATCTTCACTTTCATCTCCTTTGTCATGTGGTTGCTTACAAAGATTAAACACATTAAGCTCCAAGGTCATGTTACCAAATGACAACTTCATTTTCCATTCCTGCAATTTATAAAATCATTAGAAGTTGCTAAAAATGGACGACCTAAAATTACAGGAATTGCATTACAAGCTTCGATAGGTTGTGTATCTAAAACTATGAAATCGACAGGATATACAAAGTTATCAACTTGGACCAACACGTCTTCTACCATACCTCTTGGCACTTTAACAGATCTATCAGCAAGTAAAAGTGTTACCGAAGTAGGTTTTAACTCGCCTAGATTGAGTTCTTGATAAACTGAATATGGAAGTAAATTCACACTAGCTCCAAGGTCAAGCAATGCTTTTTTAATTTTTAGTTCTCCAGTAATACAAGAAATAGTAGGACAACCTGGGTCTTTGTATTTCAAAGTATTATTATTTTGAATGATTGCACTTACTTGTTCGGCTAAAAATGCTTTCTTTTTCACATTCAATTTTATTTTTCACAGTGCACAAGTCTTTCAAAAATTTTTCATATGATGGTACCTGTTTTATTGCATCTAATAAAGGAATATTAACTTTTACTTGTTTAAAAATATCATATATATCAGAAGTCAAATTTGATTTTTTTGTATTTTTCAATGCTTGAGGGAATGGTGGTGACACTGTCTGTTGAACCTCCTCTTCGCAAGTTATGGGTTCCACTTCCTTACCCTTTGAAGTTGATTTATCATCATCTTCACAAGGTTCAAGAATGGATTTTTCCACAACCTTACCACTTCGAAGGGTAATAACAGATTTTACCTGATCCATCGGTTGAGTTCCAGAAGTTCCAGTTTGTGAATGATGATCCTTTGGATTAGGCAGAGGTTGTGAAGGAAATTTACCTTTTTCATGAACATTAAGTGCAGATGCAAATTTAGCAAGAGTATATTTCAAATCTGTCATGGTTTGAGCAGTTTGAGTATTGATAGTCTCTTGCTTTAATTTGCAATGAAAGAATTCAATAAATCTTCCAAATTCCTTTTAGGTGGAGGAACATAAGGTGCATAATTTTGAAAATTTTGTTGATTTTGAAAATGTGGCTGCGGAAATTGTGCATCATTATCATTCCTCCAACTAAAATTTGGATGATTTCGCCAACCTGGATTCTAATTTTGAGAAAATGGTTCAAAATTTGGCCTTTTGAAATTGTTCAAAACATTGGCTTGTTCATGGAGACATTCTTTAATAAAGGGCAAAGTGGGACAATCTTTTGTAAAATGATCACTTGTATCACAGATGTGACACACAATTTCGCGAACAGATTTTAATTGACCATTCTTTTTCAATTCAAGTGCCTCAAATTTTCTTGCCAAAGAGGTAAATCTAGCTTGAAGATCATGTTCATCTTTGAGAGTGTACATACCTCCACCAGATGTAGGATATTGAATCTTGTTTGATGGTTCTATTGTACATATAGTGTCCCAATTTTGAGCATTTTCAGCTAATGAATCGAGATACTCAATTGCCTCGTTTGGATCTTTATCTTCAAATGTTCCATTACACATAAATTCAACCATTTGTCTATCTTTAGGTGTTAAGCCTTCATAAAATTGAGAAACAACCCTCCAAATTTCTAAACCATGATGTGGACAAAGATTAAGCAATTCTTTGTATCTATCCCAACACTGATAAAAAGTTTCTCCTTGTTTTTGAGTGAAAGTGATGATTTGCCTTTTGAAAGAATTTGTTCTATGCGATGGAAAAAACTTTTTCAAAAACTGTTGTTGCAATTCATCCCAAGTTTGAATGGATCCCGATCTAAGATTTTGTAGCCAAGTTTTAGCTTTATCTTTTAAAGAAAAAGGGAAAAGCTTAAGTCGAATGGTGTTCATGCTACAATTTAGATCATTATATGTGTTGCACACTTCTTCAAACTCTTGTAAATGCATGTATGGATTTCAGAATCTAAGCCATGAAAGTTGGGTAAAAGTTGGATAATACCAGGCTTAAAATTGAAATGAGATGCATCAGGGGGAAAAACTAGACATGAAGGTGCACTAGTACGTGTAGGATTCATGTGATCCCTAAGTGTTCTTCGTCTATCATGATCATGTTGAGATTGAATTTCATCTTCATTTTCTTGGATGGGTTCTTCCGCCATGTTTTGTAAAAATAAAGGGTTATTTCGAATGAGTCGACCACTAAGTGAACGTGACCAAATGCTCATGCAAATGCAAATGCAAAAGAATAAAAACACACAAAAACAATAAAAATTCAAATAAAGAAAAATAAACTATAAACGAAATTAAATAGACTTGAAATTAAATTATACTTCCCCTGGCAACGGCGCCAAAAACTTGTTGCGAATCTGATTGTTGCACTCCCAAGAGCAGGTTGTCCATAAGTAGTATAATTCGATGAGTCCGATATCGTATCCAGAGGGAAGCTAAGGTAATTACAAGTCCACTACAATGTCTTTTTGTTTTGTTTTGTTTTTGTTTCTTTTTAATTTTAATTGTTTGAATCTTTAATGGGTAAATTTTAATTGTTCAAATTTTAATTTAAGTAGTTGAGATTAAAGGATCCACTCTTGGTATTTTAATAAAGTTAACATTAGCGAACAATATTGAAATCCACTTAATAAAATGGTTCCAATATATTAAATAATCATATTTATATTATGTTATATATTATTATCTTATAAGTATATAATATATACCAAAACTTATAAATGTGGTCAAGTATTTATTGTGCTATATATATTTGTAAATACTAAATCAAGGTTCCCACTTTAAATGGTTGGTAAAACCTGTGGGGACCCGGACGCTAATCAAGTTCTTAATCATCATTGGGACTAATTAATCAGTAATAAAACAGGGTCCAATTTTTTTTTTTAAAATGCGGAACGTAGTGACATACAACATATATACATATCAGTATATAAAATACAAATCCTGTATTTCAACATTTATTCAAACTAGGGTTTAAAACTAAAGTCAAGTGTTTAACCCTACATCTAGTCCAAGTCCGGTGCCACCACTCTAATCACGATCTAGCTCTTCATCTCCTCGACCCTGGGCCTGTCCCACCTGTTGTCAAGTACACATACAGACAAGACAACAGCCGGATATACCGGTGAGAATATAATTCCCAGTATAAATCAATGGAACATGCAATCATATAAACAATATAAAGCATGTAATCAGGTAACATGAATATGTATCAAAATCTGAAACATAAATAATATCAAATCAAACTGTCGACATCAATCATAATTCAGACTAGACTCAATCCTAGTCTAGGGATCCCGGTTTCCAAATGTGGTGTTCCTATATCGAATTCCGTAATAGAAGGAACTCTGTTCCTATTACTCGATATAACCATATCCGGTGTTCCTATATCGAATTCCGTAATAGAAGAATTCCAATTCCTATTACTCGATATAACCAAACATCTGGAGTCCTGACCTATCCGTCATGGACTGTAGCTCTATCGCTAATATCATTATCTTGAGACATCGTGCAATGTTCCCGTTGCGATTCCACCACTATCAGGAACTTCTGTCACAAGATAACTCGTCTAATACCTGTCATCTAAATTCAAGAGAACAAGTACATTAATCAATGTAATGCAAATATCCATGCAATAACATAAGTATGTGATTTAGGGAAACCCAAGTCTAAACCGACTCAAGTCCATCTCCCAATACCACATTGACTTATACCTTTCTTCCGTCGGTTTCTGGCTCAGTCGAAGTCCTGAGGTCACAGTGTGTCTGACAATGACAATATCAATAATCTCATATCAATATACCTTTCAAATCAATAACAATCTGATCAATCTTGATTTAATTCAAAATCAACGGCATAACGGTACAATTTCAATATCCCCGTCAATACCAATTCAACAGATAATAGTTACAATCCATAACTCATATCCAATACACTTCGTAATCCCGTCACAATTCAAATCTGTCCGGTATAGATCAATATACCTCAGAAAATTCATAACAATTTCATAATCAGTCCGTTTCTTAATCTGACTTCGATTCTACGATGTCTAATATGTCAAGAACATCATATATGAATTCCATTCAATTCTGACAATATCATAATTCTAAAACATGTCAAAACGTAGTAAAACTTACGTCCAGTTGTAGCCTACGTTGCCAGGAACTCGATACCGAAGTCTGATTTCAATTCAAACGGACGGATTTCTCAGAAAAGGCGTAAGGATTTCCCACAAAGTTTCTCCAACTTTTCTCGATTTCCCTACTGAATTTTCGAAGGAATTCCAATATATATATATCCCTGCATGTATTCAACGAGGTGGCACATTTTTCGCGCAACACGCAGCACCGCGAGTGCGGTCCTGCACCGCGGGTGCGGTGCTGTTACTTACCGCGGGTGCGGTACTGCTTCGGCAGAATTGCACACCCTACTGCCCATGCACCGCGGGTGCGATCCAACCCTTACCGCGGGTGCGGTCTTGCATGCTCTTATTTTCATAATTTCGTTCTGAATACATTTCTCGGTATCCCGATTAATCCCGTCATAATCACATGAAATGATAAATCAATCATCGTTAATTACAGTGATTAATTCTTGGGCATTACAAAACCAAACTAACATTTAAATGGTACCAAGAAATTAATATTATGATATATTTGAATATAGTAAATCAAAGTTCCCACTTTAAATGGTTGGTAAAACCAAACTAACATTTAAATGGTACCAAGAAATTAATATTATAATATATTCATAAATAATAAATCAAGGCATCCACTTTAAATGGTTAGTAATACCAAACTAACATTTAAATGGTTCCAAGAATTTAGTGTAACATATAGCAACAATAAATCAAAACTCCCACTTATAAGTAGGGTATAAAAATACTTAAAGAAATAAATATAACATAAACAATAAATAATGATTAAATAATATAAAACATAGATTCTTACCTTTTAATAACCTTATTATCATGCCAAGAGTTTCACCTTTTCATCTCAACTTTAGGAAGTTAGCTATTCATTATTCAAAGTGTAAAACTTTGAATATGAAATTATCATGCTAATTATATTTAAATGAAGAAATAAAGGAAAAGTATAGAGAGAAATATTATGAACTCAAAGGTTTGTTCATAGAATGAGGGATATCTCAATACATTACAATGCACCCCTATTTATAGCCAAATTTGAGGAGACAACCACAAATAAAATATTATTTTTTTACACAAAAGTCTTCATTGGTGTTCCAAGATATTATATTATGTTACACATCACTTTTGAAAATCTTCTTCTTCGAATTTGCTTCTTCACATAAAAAGAAACATGTGGATAATTGAGTTGTCTAGTTGTGGTATTTGTTTCAAAGCATTTGACCAAGTAATTTGAGAGATATGGTCAAAATACTAGAGCATGGTAAAACTGCCACTCCTTTGGTAACTTTATTTGTTGCTTAATTTGATCCCACTTGTGAGAATATTTTTATCTCATGCTTGCCATCAATATTGTAGATATTAACATCAACTTTCTACAGGTCCAAGAATCATCTTAATCCCATTTGAAACTCCAAGTTTATTCTTGTTTTATCGAACCTGTAAAAAATAGTAAAACCTTGTAATTACACAACAACTTATATTTTATACAATTTATTATAAAACATATAATATTTAAACATTTAATAAACCAAGAACTATATATTTATATTATAAAACATTTAATTAATGTACAATTTTTATGTTTATCATCTTCTCAGAATCAGATTCACTGATAATCAGTTTTCTTTTTGCTGTCTTCAGTTGAGCTAATGTCTTTTCGGTTTTAACTGATTTGGAATCATCCTGTTGCGTCCCAATCTCTTTCTTTATTTTTATGATCTGATCAGGAGAGATATCTAACTTAGCCTTGGGTGGCATAGTATTATTTGCATTGAAGATTTTGAATTTGGACGATTTTTCCGAATCATCTGCCACTAACCCTTTCACTTTCAGCAGATAGCTCAGTTGCACTGCAAAGCCTTTAGACTGTTTGGATGATAGAATCATATTCTTTAAAATATTGAATATAAGCTGCTTCCAGTTGAGTTTACGTTCAGGCATAATGATAGAAATTGCTTGAAATTTTTCCAATGTAAGTGCAGCAAAAGATCCAGCTTTCGCCAAAATCCATTTGGCGACTATATCAGCAAGTAACTAAATTTCGTGCTTCAGTTCTTTCTTTGGATTGGAAACATTGATTTTCCGTTCATCAGCAGAAAGTGAGGTTTGCATTTTTTCAATATCAGATGCTTTAACATCAGATAAGTGCGCTAGTCCATCAGATGGTAAAGAAAAGATTTCTCCAAATGAATCTTCAGAGATGGTCAGCGACTGACCATTGATAGTAGAAGTGATGTTTCTATCAAAATTGATCATACCGTTATAGTAGAGTTCCTGAAGTTCTTTGGGGTAGATCTCTTGTGATGATTGTCCCAAGAATGTCCTTAACCCGGCAGTTTCGAGTTTTTGAAAAACGTTCTTGACATCAGCGTCACCGAGAGATAGAATGGATCCGAAGTTGACAGCCATTGCATTCAGCATATAAACAGGAGTTTGATTCGCCATTTCGGTAGATAGAATGATCTGAAATTCGTAGACGATAAGCTCTAGAATTAGTATGCTATTAGAAACTGATTGTATGCGTAAGAAGAAAACTGAATTGGAGCGGGCTTAGTACAGTTGTTCGTGACTGTTTAAATTCGGGACACGTGTCAGTCCATTAAAATTTTTGAGTAAAAATGTGTGTACGTGTGCTATAAGCGTGTGTACAATTTAAATGGTTCAAATGCTTCCATGTTTTCAAAATGGGATTCATCATTAGATAGTAGACAGTCACGTCACTTGATTTGGAATATAATTCGTTTTAATTAGTTAACTTATATGAGAAGATTAGTGAAATACCCAACTGAATGATTAGTTGTAAGACTGTGTCCTTTCACTTGAGATTTTACTAATATTTGTCTTCTTAGTTAACCTCTTAAGACCATTATTCCCCCTTAATTAGTGCATAAAATAATTAAAGCGAATAAATTTAAAGATCAGAAATATTATCGTTTTGCTGAAACGTTGATGACCCTTCAGCTTCCTTGATATTCTGCTATAAATAGAATTAACACGGTTAGTTTCAGTCATATTGGTGAAAAATATTCAAGACTGAAGAATGCCAGATGCAAGTAGCTCGAGTCCTTCGCCATTTTCTCTGGAAGGTAGGAAGGCTGCTATAGAAGACGAAGTCTTCTACAAGAGTCTTCCCTACTGGGAAAAGTTACAGGAGCTTGCGTTCCTGTATAATTCTGGAGAGGCTACCACCCCCAAACTGATGGCAGAGTTGAGAGAAGTGAGGGAGCACTTGCACATAGCTGTGTGGGTGGACATCTTTATGGATGGTTGTATCTATCAGCTGGTGCTTCGAAAGGAACTGGAGATCCTTAATCGCATAGCTTCTTCTCACAACTTTTGCAAAACATCTTCCTCAGCTCTATCTGTATGGTTGAGAATGTGGACAGATGATATAGAGGAAAAATATGAAAATGTAATCCAAGCAAATATTTATGATTGACTAAAACATTTATTTTGGTTTAACTTTGTTTTTCTTTTTCCTGCAAGTAATAAGTTTCATTAGTTATTATATATGAATTGTGATCATGAACAGATGAACTGATGAATTGTTAAGCGTTTAGTAATAAATGTCAAACTGATATCAGTTGATAATGGGGCAACTTGTGTATCAGTACCCCTTTTTTATAAACTTTGGTTTTGGTACCCAATTCCCCAAAATACCCCTCATACACAATTTTAAATTAATGATTTTATTTTCAAATAATGGCCCATCATGCTTCCGTAAAATAAAATTAAATCTTATACCTTTTTGACCGGAGTACCACCGGGTTATATCCACCGTATTTTACAAACTGCTCCTCACAGTCCAACCACACGATCGCAACCGATGGTTACAGACGCAGATTCCTTCAGCAGCACTTGTCACAACTCTAATTCGTTTCCTACCTTAGAGTGTACAATATAAAATCAAATTTTGAAAAATAATGCATGAGAGGGGCTAGAGCAAAAGATCTCTTTTATTCAAACACAAACATGTATTTATTACATAGTAATCTCCTGTAGAGGAGGAGAAACTTGTTTAGCTACTAATAGTAGCTGAACTTACTACACACATAAACTTGAAAGAAAATATTACAAAGGATTTTGAAGAAAAATGAAGAGGTTGATCGATGCCTTCATCTTCCTTCTACATCTTTATTTATAGAAGGCTCCTACGGATTTGAAACCCGGATTTCAAATCTTCATAAGCCTTTACAGCTTGCCTGTGGACCATGCAGTGGTTGAGTGGTCCCTTGACTTGTCTTCTTCTAGATTATTAATCTAGACATCAGTTTCTCATCTTCTTTTATTTCTTGAAGATACCATTGGCGATGAGTTTCAAAAATATCAGCTGAGATCTCTTTTCCATCTTCTCGGTACATTTGTACTATGGATTTTAGAGCTTCAGCTTGTTTCCTCTTGTGGGTTAATCTCCTTTTCAAAACTCTCAAATATGCACGATACATTTTCAAGTTTTGATCCTGGTTTATTAACTGGTTCCAATTCGTTCTTTATTTATATTCGTAATTTGGGTCCAGTTGTCCTGTTTTATTGGATTCCTTTTAAGTTGGTATCCAATGCTCTTGTCTTTTTCCACCTTATTATTAGTGGTTAACGAGTCACCTACCACCGATTATTGGTGGTCCTTGTCTTCCACTCACATGAATTTTCACATGGTGGTCCTTCTTTTAGCTAGTGGGCGAGTCACATGTCCACGATTAATTTTGTCGAGGAATCTTTGGCTTTCGCTGTCCTCGAGGAAAACGTGATTGTGGTCCATCCCCACTTGTGCTTGTTTCGGTAAAGTGTTTCCGATCAGATCTCGGCTTGAATCCTTTACCGAATTCAGGTTCTTTCTGGTTCTGGCATTCAAGGCAGATGTTTTCTGACCATCTTCCTATATGTGCCATGTTACAGAATTTTCGACGAGTCTCTTTACTGGCCGGCAGCTTGCTGTTCCACAAAAGATTTCTCTTTTTCTCGAATAAATCTTCTGCAAAACTTGTGGTTTTCCCCGTCATGGTATTTAACAGGAATGATCCGTTCACTGAATGATTGTAAAATTTGAACGGAAACTTGACTTTGTCCATCTCAGTGAGACAGACCCATAGACCCCAAGCTCTTCTGGTAGACATATCATCTTCAGAGATTGAAGCAACCATGGGCGTTTCTTCTGTTGGAGGATCCTTGATAAATTTTTGGACATTTGTATCCGGCCTCCTTAGCTTGATGAAATGAAAGGCTTCATGAGAACCTTTTCCTGCTGGTTCTGGTGCTGCACTAAAAAAGTATAGCTCCAAAACATCTCCTCTGGACAAATAATCATTATTCGCCCAAGTTTCGTGAACAGCTTCCTGGATCCACTTTAGTAGCCCTGAAATTTGTGGAAAGCTGGGTGATGTAGTATAAACTGAGGCAAGAGCCCCGAATTCATACCATGCCTTGACTTCCTTTGGATATGAATTTTGTTTCATCCATACCCTGGGATATTTCCCTGAAACATCAACCCTGTTTGTAGCTGGGTTAATGCCAATACGTGTTTTCAATTTCTCCCAATTCTGCTGATAAACCTGAAATGGAGAAATTACACTTTCATTAGTATCAACCTTAGCTTTGCCTTTGTCAATACGAGGCCTGAGGTTGATCTCTCCCTCTTCAATCCCCGAGGTGAAGGGTTGAATTGAGGACTCAAGATAAGGATCAGGAGTCTCAATCTTTGTTTCAGCCGACTCATCTCGTGATGATCCCGACTTAACACTTGTGCAAGGGGTATTTGAATCCCCCGCTACAGGTATAGAGTCCTGTACTCGAAAACTCTCCATTTAGGAAACCAGTGGTTTCTCAATGCCTTGGAGGATAGGCCTTTGCATTACAGACCATAACTGAGTATATGCCTGTAAACACTCTGTAATTCGATCAGAGACAATTCTCTTATCAGCTTGTTGTAGCCTTCCCGCAACTTCTGCGTTTACAGCTAACTTGTTAAACTCGGTTTGAAGCATTTCAAGGTGTTCCCTCAAATGCCTCTGCATCTTGATAATAGCATCTATGTCAATGCTGTCCATCTTTTGTTAAAAAATCCGCAAGAATATTTTCATGAGATTTAATTATCACAATATCCAAAATATAATTCTGACATAGTGCTTGCCATCGTAATAATCTAGCCTTCTCAGGTTTAGACTCAATTCTATTCCTTAAAAAAGCTTTCACTTGTGTATTATCAACTTTAAAAGTAAATTTCTTTGCCAGTAAAAATAATGGCCATTTTTCAAAAGCCCTTTTTACTGCATAGAATTCCTTTTCGTTGATATGCCATCTAATGGCTTCTGCATCTGAGAATAACCCACTGCAATATCTACATGGTTGTTCTCCATCTGGTGTGAGCTTTGTTAATACTTCAACCCACCAATGATCATTGGCATCGGTATACAATACCAGATCGTCCTCATCTTGAGGAATAGCCATCTTTGGAAGATTTTTGCAAACCTCCTTTAAATGGATAAGTCCTTTTGTGTGTTCGTCTGTCCATATAAATCTAGCATCTTTTTTCAACAATGGACTGAACACCTTCCTGTGTTTTGCTAGGTTTTTGATAAACATCCCAGCAAAATTAACAACTCCAAAAAAACTTTGAAGTTGTTTCTTGTCTTTGAGATTTTCTGGAAAATTCTGCACTTTTTCGTCTATGTGGTCTTGCAGAATTATTCCTGACTTATCGATTTCAATTCCAAGGAATTCAATCTTTCTTGTAGCAATGACTGCTTTCTTTTCAGATAAAACCAGTCCTTCTTTCTTGCAAACATTGGAGAAAATCTCCATATGCTTGACATGTTCATTCATATCTTTGGATGCTATTAAAACATCATCAATATAAACAAACATAAACTTAAAATAATCTTTGAAAAGATTATCTATTTTCCTTTGAAATATCTGGGGTGAATTAGCTAATCCCATTGGTAACACTTCCCAAATATAATGTCCTTGAGGTGTGGAGAAAGCTGTGAATTTCTTGCTTTCTTCCTGCATCCGAATCTGATAAAATCCGGACTTGCAATCAAACTTAGAGAATACCTTGGCGTTGCGTATGCAACTAATCAAGTGTTCTCTACTAGGTATAAAGTACCCATCAAACTCCAGAATTTTATTAATCTCTTGATAATTAATAACCAATCTGGGTTTTCCTCTTTTTATCTCACCATGATTTCTTACCAGAAAACCTGGACTACTATATGGTGACATACCTGCTTTGATTAAACCAAGGTCCAAATGTTCCTTGATTATGATCTGCATATCCCTTTGATCAATAATGTTCATTGGGATGGGTTTACAAGGGACAAATTCATACTCTTTGCCTTCCTTGATCTTAAGGCAAGCCCTGAGTTGATTTCTGTCACACCATGCCAAGGGATCTTCATTGTAATTTTCTTTGATCCCCTTCTTGACATCTTCCAATGATACCTTAGATTCAAACGATTGGCAATTTTCTGTAAAATGCCTCTCGAAGTCTCTGGACTATGATTTTGTGAGCACATGGTGTTGTGAACACTAATCTTCTAGTCTCATTTTCTTGTGTATAGGACTTGAACATTTGTAGGAAATTATTTCCTAGCAATATGTCAGCTCCTGTATCATGAAAATAAATTGGTGGTGTCTTTACCTTGTACCAAGGTGTTTGTCCAGCACCGCCAATCATAATTTCAGTCATCTTAATCCCTTTACATAAGATTAAGATTCTTCTGGAAAAATCTCTTCCAGCAATCTTGGGTAATTCTTCTTCTAAATTATTTGGAAAAACTCCTCGTTTTGCTGTACAGATTCCAGCACCTGAATCAATATAAGCATCAAAGTATTCTGCCTTATATTGTTCATATAACATTCCTATCGGAATGTATATGGAGAATGGACTTGTGGTCATTGGACTTTCCACATCTTATCTTCTGCCATAAACTCCATTCCATACTCTAGACGTTTCCAAGGTTTATGTTCCTCGAGAAACTCTAATCCGAGAATCAGTCGATCTGATTCTTTCCCTGGAATTCCTTGAATATGAACTTCCAACTCTCCGATATTAATCAGTCCTTGGTAAGTTCCTATCGTAGGTTGTTCCAAATAGTATATGGTATTACAAGGAAATTGATTCCTTTGTTTTGTAATATCAAATACTATCTCTACTTCCTTTCATCCTTCTGGGCATCTAAGCTTTCCTATTGTAGAAAAGCTTTTTAGCTCCTGTGGGGTTTCTATGATAGGCTTTTTATCCCATCTGTAACTTGTAATTCTATCTCCTTGAAAAGATAGTCTTCTTGATTCCAGTCTAAGACTTTGATTCCTCTGTAGAATCGGTTTGTCTTGGATCTGGATATCTGTTTCCTGTATCAAAGGAAACTCGACTCTTTCTGGATAAATTGCCTGAGCAACTTTTCCAAATATCTCAGGGATTTCAATAAACTCATTTCTAATAAACAATTCAGAATGATGTGCATTAGATAGAGCATATGAAATTTGATAGGTAATAGAATATGGCATATTACCTTCTTTCATCAGCCTTTTCTCCTTGAAGTTCTGATGCAATGTCAAGGCTCGGCTGAAATCTCGATCTGCCAGGTTGTAGGCTATCCTTGGATAGATTACTCCTACAATTTTTCCTGCACAGAGATTTCCTGAGATTGTTCCCAGTACTGAATCTTGTAGATTCCCCATCCTTTTATCGCATATAGCAATATCGATTGGTGAATCTATCCCTTCTTTGAAAGTAGCCTTTATCATAATTTGGATTGCTCCGATATGAATCCAGGACATAGTCCTTGCTACTTCTATCTTTAGTTTTTGTAATTCCTCCTTAATTTCTTCGGAAGGAATTAACTGCATCTCCATTCTATTTCCTGTCAGTTCCATCGGGATTGCCATTTCCCTTCTAGAAACTTTATAGATTAGATGATGCTTTCTGTTTCTTAGGCCAATATTTCCCAAGAATTTTTCTACCTGTCCTGCAGAGAAACCTTGATATCTCTGTAGACTCGGATTCTCTCTCATGATTCTTTGAACCATGTTATGAGATATTGTTGTCTGGCTGAAAAATCCAGACAAATTTTCATGTGTTTCGTGTCGAAACACCTCGTCTTCAGTCAGATTCTGATTCTGTTCCATTCGATTCTTCCTGACTTAAGACTTCTTCTTCTTCATATATACTTTCATCTGAGGCGATGTCCTCAAATCGGTATACTTGAATAAGATATTGGTAGTAAACTGCTTCTTCAATATCCGGGGTAGGATCGAAACGTTTAATACCTCTTTTCTCATTTTCTGGACAGTTGGTCGAGATATGACCTCTTGCTCCACATGTCCAGCAATTGCAATCCTTGAAAGTTTCATTGGCTCGAGTATGAGCTCTTCTGAAAGTTTTCTTCGTAGGTGTTCTTCCTGTACTTCGAGATGTACTCGATGCTTGGGATGATATCCTATTTCTTGATGGTCCGCTTCTTTGTCCAGATTTATAAGATCTGGCTTTCTGTCTAGACCATACAGTTCTTGGTTTCCAAGAACTTCTTCCACTTCGTGCATAAGGATGAGTCCTAAAACTTTTCCTCTTATGCTTCTGTGGTTTACTTCCAATAATTGTTGGAAGATCATTTTCCTTACAACACAAAGGAGTTCTTTTGTTGATACCCCTTAGTCGTTTGTAGTTCTTTTGTAATGCTGCCATGTGACACCATTCTGCCAACTTTCCTTTAAGGAAAGAGGCTCTTCTTGCCAACGTATCTGGATTACCAGGTACATATTCCCTTATGAGCATTTCTCTCCAAGGGCTTGGCATTTTCGCGAAGAAAAGCTGCATAGCTATATCTTCTTCGACTCCTGAATTCCATCTATATTTAGTGAATAACATGATGTATTCATCCACCAAACATATGTCATGTAATTCAAGACAATACAGAGCTTGAGTGTATTTCTTCTTCTTCTCTGTATCTTGACTGTTAAAATAGTCTACCCCTATAAAATGAGCTTTAAATAGGGTAGCCATTTTCCCAGCGATCTAACTAAGAGATTCACCAGTTAGGACTGACTCCTTCATATCCAATGAAGTCATGTCCCAAGCAATCTTTACTGATCCCATAAGACTCATTTCTAAAAGTTTAATGAATCCTTCTTTGTTGAGATCGAGTGTTCCTGCTGCAATTCTCATAGCAGATGTCCAATCGTCTATGAGATCTTCTCTGTTTTTGAAGTCTAATACATCAAGGTTAAGCATAACCCCGTAAGGATGTATAGGATCTAAAACAGTTTTCCCATAGGGTGTTTGGTGCAAAGGAATTTGATTTCTCCTTGCCCTTGTCCCTGCTGGGTGTGATCCTCCACCAATATGGAAATCGGATTGAGATTCTCTCATGTTTACATTCTGAGATCCCACACTTTCCCTGGGTGGTTCTTGAGAGGATGACCAGGTTATGGCAGGTGGTGTTTCACCTACTGTTGTGTTCATCCTTAGATCTACTACTTTGAGATTTGCGAAAGATTCCGCAAGCTCTTGTAGATCCTCTAAACCAATCCTTTCTAAAGTTGTCATCAGATGAATTTCTTTTCTGAGACAGACTTGATTAGATTGATCATCTTTTCTTCTTCAGTCAAAGGTTTTGGCACCACTCTGGCCTTCCCTTGTTGATGCAACAAAGGTTCAGTACCAAAAGATGGTGGTAACCAACCTCCTGAAGTTCTTCTACTAGAACTTGGTTGTTGTTCCAGTTTCTGAATTCTTATTTGAATATCCTTTAGGGTCACAAGAATTTCTTCTTGTTTCTCTAGGATTTTCTCAACTCGTTGCGGTACGAAATATAGCATATTGCCATAATTTTGTACTGTCTTCTGAATTTCTCTAAGATCTGAAGAGAGCTTAGAGGAATCTGGAACTATCTCCAGAAACTTATTATTCTGAATCATAATTTTACCTGATATTTTACCTGAGGGGGTGTATGCTTCCCTATGGTCTTCTGAGATCTAACAATAGTTAGATGCACTTGTTTATATTCCAAAATATTGGAATCTTCCTTGTAAATTATTTTCCTCGAACCAAAGTTCGGATTCATAATTTTTCTAAAATTCTCCTTCTCATACAATTAGTTACTAGTAATAATAAAATTTGTGTTTGAAATAAATCAACCTAAGCTCTGATACCATTCTCGGGAGCGCGTGATCAATTAAAATCAATTAAACTTAAATAGGAAAGAAGGGCAATTTTGGCATTTTGAAACAAAGTTTCTCTCACCATGTACTAAAACCAAAATCTTTTTATAAAAGGTACTGAATCTCAATTAACCCTTGATAATGAACAACTGATAGTTAAGAAGCCTCGGTAAATGAGAAAAACGTTTCGGTTGACTTGAGTCTCTTCAGTTTCCTCAACATTTAAGTTTCATCTGTCTATTAATAAGATGATAGAATGTTAAACAATAACAATTTAGTATGTCGGATTCAAGTAACTCTGATGCATGCAGCAGTACGCACATTCATGTTACTGAACAATTGAGTCTTCATTTAGAAGAGATGAAGAGAAAGATGGAAGAATATGTTTTGAAAAAGGTGATGTCAACATGGTTTAAGATTCATGAGTTGTAGAGGGTGAGTAGAAGTGGTGTAGTTCCTATTCGTGCTCAAGCAGCAACAACCAGAAAATACCTTGAACGTTTTGAAGTTAGGCATGTTACAGATTTGATTGAGGACAAATGTCTGTTGGAAGCAATGTTATGGAAGGAGTGGCATGTGGTTGATAAGATTTCTAAAACTAGCTCATTTTCTAGAATCCGAATTTATGAGATGAATGATTGGGTTAGAGAATGGCTCGATTCAGTTGGTTCTATGATTTCTTCTGTAAACTGGGATCGGTGGTATTCTTAATAAAGTATTATTTTTAATTTGTTGTGTTCTTATTTTCTGCAAATAATTCTATTAGTAAAGCAACATTAGTAATAATTTTAAGATAAAACAATTAAACCAAGAATATTGCGAAAGTAGGAAAACTTAGTCTCGGGTAATGGTTTGGTGAAGATGTCAGCTGCTTGTTGTTCAGTTGAAATATACTCCATTCTAATGTCCTTCTTCAAAGCATGATCTCTGATGAAGTGGTGTCTGAACATCTATATGCTTTGTCCTTGAGTGAAGAAATTGATTATAGGTGATGGCAATTGTACTTATATTGTCACAAAATATGGGAAAATTATTTGTAATTACTCCATAATCTCTCAGTTGTTGCTGGATCCAGATCAGTTGTGCACAGCAACTACCAGCAGCAAGGTATTCTTCTTCAGTTGTTGATGTAGCTATCCATGTCTGCTTCTTGCTGAACCAAGAGATCAGCATGTCTCCTATAAACTGACAAGATCCACTTGTACTTTTGCAATCAAGCTTACATCCTGCATAATCTGCATCTGAATATCCAACTAAATTGAAAGTAGAGTCTTTAGAATACCATAATCCAACATTTTGTGTGCCTTTAAGATATCTCAAAATTCTTTTAGAAGCTGAGAAATGTGATTGCTTAGGATTTGCTTGAAATCTAGCACACATACACACAAAAAATACAATATCAGGACGACTGGCAGTTAGGTATAACAATGACCCAATTAAACCTCGATATAATGTCGCCTCAACTGATATTCCCCCTTGATCAGTGTCCAAATTTACTGATGAGCTCATAGGAGTATTTACAGCTGAACATGATTCCATGCCAAATTTTTTCAGCAGCTCCTTTGTATATTTAGTCTGACTGATGAATATGCTAGTCTCCAGTTGCTTCACTTGCAGTCCGAGAAAGAATGTCAGTTCACCCATCATGCTCATTTCAAACTTTTCCGGCATCAACTTAGCAAATTTCTCGCATAATTTGGGGTTAATTGACCCAAATATGATATCATCAACGTAAATTTGAACTAATAAAATATGATCATTTTTAGTAAATTTGAACAAGGTCTTATCAACTGATCCAACAGAAAAATCATGATCAGTTAGGAATTTTGAAAGTGTTTCGTACCAAGCTCTGGGAGCTTGTTTAAGACCATATAATGCTTTGTTCAAATGATATACATGATCAGGAAAGTTGTGATTTACAAAACCTGGGGGTTGTTCAACATATACTTCTTCTTGCAACTGGCCATTTAGGAATGCACTTTTTACGTCTATCTGAAAGACCTTGAAATTCTTGTATGATGCATAAGCAAGAAACATTCTCATTGCTTCTAGTATTGCAACTGGAGCATATGTCTCATCATAATAAATTCCTTCTTCTTGTCTGTATCCTTGTGCTACTAATCTTGCTTTCTTGCATCCAACTGAACCATCTTCGTTCAGTTTTTTCCTGAAAACCCATTTTGTACCTATGACAGTTTTTGAAATTGGTCTTGGAACTAAGTTCCAGACATTGTTATGAGTAAACTGATTTAGCTCTTCTTGCATTGCATTTACCAAGTTAGGATCAGCAAGAGCTTCATCAGTTTTCTTTGGTTCCAGTTGTGAAACAAAAGATGAATGGATAAATAAGTTTAGCATTTGATTTTGAGTTCTTACTGGATCTGATGGATTTCCTATTACCAGTTCAGGTGGATGTGATTTTTTCCATCTGTACTCAGTATTTGTTGTATCAGCAATTCCTTCAGTTGGTAACTGAACACAATTTTCAGTCTCAGTTGGTGCTTCGTCAACTGGTATTTGAGTGTTATCATTATGCTCTGTCAACTGAACATCACTGACGACTTCATGTGTATCTGATTGATCTAGTACTTCTGGTTCAGGTGTTTGAGATATGTTTTTATTTTTATGACATTCATTTTTGTCACCATCTTCCAAACTGATATTTGTAAATCGATCAACTAGCTAAACTTGATCAGTTGGCTTATCAGTTAGTTCAGTTTCATCGAAATCAACATGAGCTGATTCTTATACATTTAAGTTTTTCTTGTTGAAGACTCTGTAAGCTATACTAATTGATGAGTATCCAAGAAATATTCCCTCTGCAGATTTAGCATCAAACGCTTTTAAATAATTTTTACCATTATCAAGGATAAAACATCTGCAGCTGAATATTTTGAAATAAGTAATTATACTTTTTCTTCCATGCCAGATCTCATATGGTGTTTTCATATGATTTTTATTAATCATTGATCTGTTCTGAGTATAACACGCAGTGTTTACTGCCTCTGCCCAAAACCTTTGAGAAATACCAGAATCAACAAGCATTGTTCTAGCAGCTTCTTTAAGGGTCCGATTTCTTCTCTCAGCTACACCATTTTGCTGAGGAGTTCTAGCTGCTGAGAGCTCATGCTTAATTCCAGCATTCTCTAGAAAATTTGAAAGAGTTTGATTGATGAATTAAGTTCCTTGATCTGATCTGATTCGATCAATTCCAACTGATTTTTAATTTAAAAGTCTTTTGAAGAGCTTTATCAGTTGTGGAGCAGTATGGTCTTTAGATTTGAGAAAAATAACCCAAGTAAATCTTGAAAAATCATCTACGACTACCAAGGTGTATTTCATTCCCCCTAAACTCATGACTGGTATAAGACCAAAGAGATCCATGTGCATCAATTCTAAACATCGGGATGAAGATTTGCAACCCTTGTTTTTAAAAGAAGATCGTACTTGTTTACCATACTGACATGCTGAGCAAAGTTTTTCTTTTGAAAAGTCTATTTTGGGCAAACCAGTTACAAGTTCGTGTTTACTCAGATAGGCAATAGTTTTAAAGTTTAAATGGTTTAGTCTCTTATGCCATAACCAGTTTTTAGATAGTTTGGAAGCAATAAAACAAACTGGTGCATAAGTTTGATCATTCCAATTGACTTTATATGTGTTTCCACAACGTTTTCCAGTTAGTATGATTTCATCAGTTGAAGTTTTGACTGAACATGAGTTTTTGTCAAAATGTACTGAGAATCCACTGTCGTATAACTGACTGATGTTGATCAAGTTATACTTCAGGTTTTCTACTAATAGAACATCTATAAAAGTAAAATTACCATGGATAAGCTTAATCTTACCCACAGTTCTACCTTTGGAATTGTCCCCGAAACTGATATTTGGAACACTGTATTTGATCAGTTGAGATAGCACAGTTGCATCTCCTGTCATATGTCGCGAACATCCACTGTACAAATACCATATTGAGTTCTTGTTTGTACCTGTTACCTGCAGTCACACACATAATATAATTTGGTACCCATATCTATTTGGGTCATGAACTGATTAGTCCCTTAGGAACCCATACTTCGATTAGTCTAACAGACTTTCCAGTAGCTGTATTCCAAATGGTTTTTCTCGGCTTTTGTGTGCTTTTGTAATGTACGGATGATACAATATAAGTTTTAGCTTTATTCAACTATTTGTTCAGTCTATATCTCTTCTGAACTGGCTTACAGTTATAGTAATTGGAATAGCCATTCGAATAGTTTTTGTAAAAGCTTTTTGTGACTGACTGCATGAATCAGTTACCACTTTTGGACTATAACCAATACCATATCTTTTGCCCTTGTCCATACTTTCAGTTGGCTTTTCAACCAGTTTACTTGGCTCTGATTGTTCTTGTACCATAACTGATTTGACAAAGTGAATGTATTTCCCTTTGTCCATATTCAGTTTTGGTTGAGTATCATTAGTTGACATTTCATCTTGGTTACAGAACCCCAAACCAATTTTATCAGTTACTGATTTTTGGGAGTTCTGTATATCAGTCAATGCAATAGATGATTTGTTCCAAGACTGAATAAG
Source organism: Primulina eburnea (assembly GCF_022965805.1). NCBI lineage: Eukaryota > Viridiplantae > Streptophyta > Magnoliopsida > Lamiales > Gesneriaceae > Primulina > Primulina eburnea. The sequence continues at coordinate 9,249,076 of NC_133118.1, read as the reverse complement.
CTCAGTCCGTTTTGTGTTTTCAAACATCAACTTCTGTATTAATGACTGATTTTTGTTTCTTACTTCTTTTAGCTCAGCAATTTCCCTTTTTAGACTCAATCCATCAACTGATTCATCAGTTTTGGTTTTATTGTCTGTGGGATCAGTTTGCTTTGCTTTGAGTTTTTCAAATGATGATGCAAGCTTTTGATACTCATTTACCATGTCATGTAGTGTAAGAATGAGTTCTTCTCGTGTAAAATCAGTTGAACTGAAATCAAATACCTGTTGGCCCATTAAGCACTTTACTTCCTCATCATCACTCGAACTGAATGAGCTTTCTGGTTCCGACTCTTCACTGTCAGTTTCTGCCCATTTAGATTTGTTTTCTTCAGCTAAGAGTACCTCATGTTTCTTTCTGAAGATTTTCTTATCTTCCTTGGGTCTTCTTTTATGTTCATATGATTTCTGTCTTCTATCAGTTGAGCCTTGATTGTCCTTCTTGGGTTTAGGACAATCAGCAATAAAGTGACCTGATTTGCCACAGTTATAGCAGGCATTTGGTCCATCTTTGGAATTGTTCCTTTGGTATGGCTTCTGGAAGTTCCCTTGATTCTTTCCCATGAATCTTCCAAATTTTTTGATGAACAATGACATAGCATCATTACTCAACTGATCAGCAGATTTTTTGACTGAACTGATTGGTTCAGTTCTGAGAGCAGCTAGAGCAGTTGTGGCTGCAGAAATAGATGGTTCTCCTTCTCTGTTCTGCAGCTCAAATTCATAGGCCTTTAAATCAGCAAACAGATCATGAAGTTCGATTTGGTTAAGATATTTGGACTCCCTCATTGCCATGGTCTTGACATCTCATTCTTTGGGAAGACCTCTCATTACCATTAGTGCAATTTCTTTGTTGGTATACACTTTTCCCAGTGCATTTAGCTCATACTACTCACTCTTTCATCATACTCGTGCATCAATTCTCCTGCTTTCATTTTGATGTTATCAAACTTTTGCACAACAACAGAAAGTTTATTTTCTTTGGTTTGATCATTTCCTTCACATAGCTGGATCAGCTTTTCCCAAATCTCTTTGTCTGTTTTACACATCTTTATTTTGCTGAAAGTTACTTTATCCACCGTTTTGTACAGAATGTCTTTGGCCACATTATCAAGATTTTCTTTTCTTTTATCTTCAGTTGTCCATACATCCTTGGGCTTTTCTATTCTTTGCGGTGCTCCTTCTATAATGGCATCTGCTTTATTTGTTTTTAGAATCTTCATGGGTCTGTGGGGGCCCGTGCTCCTGATGAATATTTAATTACCAAACAGCAGGATTTATTAATGTAAACAACGAAAGCGATTAAAAATTTTCTATTTTGGGCCTACAGAAATTTCGGCATGACCTATTCGTAAATAGGACATCCCAAAAATCAAAACATCACAAATAAAATTTTTATACTCGAAATAAAGTCACAACATCAATTCATAACCTATAGCCGCACTGGCCAGGACTAAACACATGCAGAGCCGGCAAGGCTCGATCACACAACTATCTGCAAAACATCGTAAAAATAACAGTACAGCTACACAGGGCATTCCCTGGCAAAAGTATGACTTAATGACATAATATCTGGGAACTCGCAACAACAATCCAACTAATGGGCACCGCTACCTGACGCTCCACCAGACGCGTCAAATCCTCCTGGATAATCTGCTATGGCATCAAAAACAACCACATCATAAACAGAAAAGAGGGGTCAGGCCCCAGTACGACGAACCAGTAAAATTATGACAATTATAACTGAAGTGAAATAAAATCAAGTAAAATGCAATGAAATGCAATGCAATGCGTGTCAGTAACAATGAAATAACGGATACCAAAACGGAGTCCAAATGAAACGCATCAGCAAAAAGAACAGTGGCCACCCGTGCCAGGAATACAGCAACGTAATATCATGTCACCGGTCATCCATGCACGTAGCATCGAGGGTCTGGTAGCGACCTGGTCAGTCCTCGAGCAGTCATCAGGAGAGTGCTAATCCTATCACTCGTTCCATCGATAAGATGTCAGGAGTGATCTATCCTATCACTCCCATCCATAGATCATCTCAACAGATCAGCAATGATAGCAATCAACGGAGTCAAGGCTCGAAATGCTATGTATCAACTCAAATAAATGCATGAATGCAATCACGTATTCACAGAGGCACATAAAGCACGCCACAACTCATTACAAAATACTTAACGTCATTCCACATCGCTATAGACGTCATAAGAAAACGGTTCATACGTACCTCAACTGATAACTAATTTACCACAGAAATATATTAAGGATTTCTCGCAGAATCCAATCCTGTGGCAAATAATACATTTCATATCAAATTCCATTTATTTTTCTATTATTTGACAATTTAGCCTAAAATTCCCAAAAATCCATAATTTAGGCTTTAATATTTCTAAATTCATATACGACAATTCTATAGCATCGAAACACCTGATTATTGAACACTAAAATTCGAAAATCCAATTAAATTCCGAAACTCTGGTAGATACCTCTAATCGGCTCAATTCTTGTACCTACAATCAATAATACAACATATATTAATTGTTGGAACTCAATTGAATTAAAATACCCAAAATTCAAAACCCTAACATTTGAATTATACCTCTGAAATTTCGAATATTACTCAAAACTTCATATTCAAACTTCGCCCAGCATAACCCGAGATTTCTTTCAACTTTTCCGGCGAAAACAACGACGGTTCTCCGACGGGATTTTCGGGGCTCACGATTTTCTCAGCAAAATGGATATCAATGCGTAGCCCTTGTTGAGAGGATTCCGAATATGTATTTACTTTAATTTTTTGACAATCGGAACGGCCACAATCGGTGTAAGAAATTTCGAATTGAAAATGAAAGGAAACGCAGCTTTCGGTCGGAGGAGATTCACGATTCTTCTTTTCATTTCTTTTTCTTTTTTTTTAAAAAAACTTATTTAAATGGGCTGGGCTTTAGGGAAACTTTGGGCTAGGCTCTCACATTCTCCCCTACTAATAAAAGATTTCGTCCTCGAAATCTAGCATACACAATATTTATACAAAAGTGGTTTATAAACATTTACCACTGATAGTACATTGAGAAATCAGAATATATGGAATAATTTATTACATTTTCAAACAAGTGAGGCCATTCCTGACGCATCTTAGTCTCTAATTCCCATGTAGCTTCTTCTCTCCCATGTCTACTCCATTGCACCATAACCAATGGAATCGTTTTATTCCTGAGTTGCTTTTCTTTACGATCAAGAATTTTCACTGGATGCTCAACATAGCTAAGGGAACTATCCAACTCCACCTCATCAGTCCTCAAGACATGAGAAGGATATGGCTCGTACTTTCGTAACATAGATACATGAAACACATAATGTATCACAGACAAACTCTGCGGCAAGTCCAAACGATAAGCCAACGTGCCAATCCTCTCAACAATCGCATATGGACCAATATAACGCGGAGCTAGCTTCCCTTTGCGCCCAAATCTCATAGTACCACGAAACGGTGATACTTTCAAGAAAACCTGATCGCCAACCTGAAATTCTAAATGTCTACGCCTTTTATTAGCATAGCTGGCTTGACGATCCTGCGCTGCTTTCATTCTTTTCTTGATCATTTCAACCTTCTCTTTCATTTCTTGTATAAATTCTGGTATTGACATCTGTCTTTCTCCTACATCTTCCCAGCATATCGGAGATCTACACTTTCTACTATACAAGGCTTCAAATGGTTCCATTCCGATGGTTGCTTGGAAACTATTATTGTAAGAGAATTCAACAAGTGACAATGATTCCTGCCAACCACCACTAAAATCCATCACGACTGCTCGCAACATATCCTCGAGTGTCTGAATGGTCCTCTCTGACTGACCATATGTCTGTGGGTGATATGCAGTACTCATCGCCAACTTTGAACCCAATGCTTGTAGAACCCGTAAATCAGTCTACGTTTAAGCCATGCATAATTCTAGATTTTAAATTTAATTGACTTCATTGCATAATTATTTTAAATGCATTTATTTGAAGTTAATTATTTTATTATTTCAGTTCAGTAGTTTGATTTTTAGCATTTCAGTTATTTCAGCGAGGCCGGACTGGAGTTGGAGTTTTGAGATAGAATTTAAGATTCGAGAAATATTTCCGGGAGTTAATTTAGCTAGCAAGTAAGTCCATTTAAGTTAAAAAGGGAGGTTTGAGGATTTAATTTAATTATTTGAGGTGATTATGAAATGAACTCATTTAAGTTATTTAATTAAGGGGTTAGCTCACTAAATTAATTAAAGGATTAGTAAGGCTTTTAAGGGTTATTAATTACTAGATAATCAATTTCCCCCTACCATTTATCATGCATGTTTCGGCCACCTCCCCCTTGCCTAGCCTATCCTTTGCCAACTCATCAACTTTGACCTTTTCTTTGCATGTAAATTGTAGGATAATTCTATGATTTTTGGGAGCACAATTTAATTAATTAATGGGCATATCCTAGACTAGAAAACAAGGGAAGAAATCGGCCATCACCCTCTAGAAACATCCCCCAAATCATTTGATATCAAACCATAATTCAAAATTCAAAACTTAGGAGACTTGGTCTTGATATGATCCTTATTTTGTGCACCCTTCTCCCAACCTTCATAACCACTCCCTTACACTACCTCACCACCGAATTCAGAAGCATTTCATAGGTAAAAATCGTGAGGCATAGCTGGAAATAATAGAGAGAAAATCGAGAACTAGTGAGCAAACAAGAGAAGCGCTTCACTCCTCCGCGTCGCGTCGTCGTTGTTTCTTTTCGTTTCTATTTCAAACGAATCCAAGGCATGTATATACTTTTTCTAAACCTCAATCAAGTCATATTAGCAAGTATTTTTCAGTACATGATCAGATTTTATCATTTCAAAAACCGAAATTTTCAGCAAAACAAGAAAGAAAATCCTGCACAGATTTTATCGACTTCCATGCTTCACTATTGGTATGTTTTGTTTCGATTTCAGGGATGGATCGTTCCAGGGGCTCAAATCTGATTATGGACATGTACTAGGACATGTTAGGGCCATGTTAGAACGTTTTTTTCAGTCCCATGCTTGCTGGAAAAACCGAAATGACAGCGAGTCCCATAGGTGCAGGAAATGGTGTTCGAAAATTCAGTTTCTTGTCTTGAGGGTTTGATCTGATCTTGGCTGCCCCAAGGGCTCTTAGCCATGGTTGGATCACTCCCCTAGCATGTCTAAGACGTGACTAAGTCGCCCTTTTGGTGGCTTGGTCCATGGCTCATCGGTTTTTTTAAATAAACAACACAAACAGCCCCTCCCCCTCTCGGTTTCCCTTCTTTTGACAGCATATGAGTTTCGAAATTGTGGGGTTTGATGTGAATCTTGGTTGGCCTAGGGCCCTTAGCCACGGTTTACACCTTGCCCCTAGATGTCTAGATCGTGCCATGGTCAATCAAATGGCCACTGGAACGACACGAGACATCCATCGAAGTAACACACTACACACGCATACAAAAGCATTCTCGGTTGGAGTTTCGGTTTTGTTTCTGGTATGGTTCGAATTGTGGCTGGCCAAAAGCCCTTAGCCATGGTGCAAATCATTCCTTAGGACGTTGGTAAGGGTCTCTGGTCGGTGGTTCACGCCCCAATGGCCGATAGACTCGAAACCAACACAAGACGAACAAGTGCGCAGCTGCTGTATTTTTGACAACAAGTATGCTGCTGTTCAGAGGCGTTGTTTGAGTTCTCGGTTGGCTTTTAGCCCATGGCCTTGGACTGGACAGTGCCTCATTGAGTTAAGAAGGTCATGTTTTCGACCGTTTGTCATTCGGATCATTTTTGAGGTCGTACGAGAATTTACGGTGCGATGTGCCAAATTGACTCTCGAAAGAGCGTTTCGTGTTTTGGCCTCCATTTCACCTAGATTTCGACCCTAATCATTTTAGGAGCATTATTTCAGTATTTTTAGCGTATTTTAATCATGACTAAATGACGGTTCGGTGTTGGTTCGGGTTTGGTTCAGAGTCATGATTAAATACGAAGCCATTAGGCGTCATAGTCGCATCTTTTGTACGTAAATTTCATAGTTGGGCAAGTTTTAGCATTTGCATATTTTTCATAGCACAGTTAGGTTGCAGCGAGCCTGGGGACGATCCAATCCAATCCAGTTGGTAAATTACAGGATTTTTCATTATGCCAGTTAAATTATATTACGTGCATGAAAACAGAAAATGATATTTTTGAGATTTATGCGATATGGCTTGTGGTTCATTCACTATGTGGGAGTGTTATTTTATACGGTCGCCAGTGACCGATCAGTTCAGTATGGTACCACCCGGTCGCCAGTGATCGGCCAGCTCAGTTCAGTTTCAGCCTCCCCGGTAGCCAGTTACCGATTAGTTTCAGCTTAGTGCAGTGGCCACAGGCGTAAAAAATAATCTCAACAGAAAATTTTACCAGTTAATTCAGTACAGGGCTCCAAGGAGCAAACATTTTTACTGTGATTTTCAGTTCAGTTATGCACGTATCATAATTGATCAGTACAAATTATTTTCAGCATGCCTCATGACATGATATTTTTATCCCATGCATATTTTACTTCAGATTTTACTCGTTACCTGCGATATAAGCACGCTGAGTCTTTAGGCTCACTAGACTTGATTGTTGTAGGTACCTGTGGGGACCCGGACGCTAATCATAATCATAATCGTCATTGGGACTAATTAATCAATTATAAAACATGGTCTAAAAAATTTTCTTTTTAAAATGCGGAACGTAGTGAAATCAAACTAATATACATATCAGTATATAAAATACAAGTCCTGTATCACAAACATTTATTCAAACTAGGGTTTGACAACTACTATCAAGTGTTCAACCCTATCTCTAGTCCAAGTCCGGTGCCACCACTCTAATCACGATCTCTCTCTTCATTTCCTGGACCCTGATCCTGTCCCACCTGTTTTCAAGTACACATATAGACAAGACAACAGCCGGATAAACCGGTGAGAATATACTCCCAGTATAAATCAACGAAACATGCAATCATATAAACAATATAAAGCATGTAATCAGGTAACAGATATATGTAACAAAGTCTGAAACATAATCAATATCAAACTGTCGACAATACTCGTAGCTACATCATTCAGACTAGACTCAATCCTAGTCTAGGGATCCCGGTTCCAGAAGTTGGCATGCATGTATCGACTAACAGTAATAGAAAAGACTCCAGTTCTATCCACGCCGATACGGTATCGATCAACAGTAATAGAAAAGATTCCAGTCCTATTCACATCGATATGATATCGATTATCAGTAATAGAGGAAGCTATAATTCTATCCACATCAATATAGTACCGATTAACAGTAATAGAAGCAACTCTAATTCTATCCACATCGATATGACATCGATTAACAATAATAGAAGAGCTACTAATCTATCCACATCGATACAATACTGATTAACAGTAATAGAAAAAGCCACCATCCTATCCACATCGATAGCCAAACATCCAGTGACAGTCTTTGGCACAACCGCCAATACACAATCTTATGACATCGTGCAATGTGCCTGTGGTGCTCCCACCACTAACGGCACTTCTGTCATAAGATTACTCTTCTAATACTTGTAATCTATAACTCAAGAAAACAAGTATATCAATTAATCAATTCAAATATCAATGCAATAACGTAAAGTATGTGATTTAGGGAAACCCAAGTCTAAACCGACTCAAGTCCATCTCCCAATACCACATTGACTTATACCTTTCTTTCGTCGGTTTCTGGCTCAGTCAAAGTCCTGAACTCACAATCTGTCTGGTACTGACAATATCAATAATCTCCTATCAATATACTAGTCAATTCCATAACAATCTGATCAATCTGGATTTAATTCAACATCAACGGTATAACGGTACAATTTTAATATCCCCGTCAATACCAATTCACCAGATAACAGTTACAATCTATAACTCATATCCAATACAATCCGTAATCCAATCACAATTTAAATCTGTCTGGTATGACTCAATATACCCTAAAAATTCATAACAATTTCATAATCAGTCTATTTCTTAATCTGACTTCGATTCTACGATGTCTAACATATCAAGAACATCATATATGAGTTCCATTCAATTCTGACAATAGCATAATTTCAAAGCATGTCAAAACGTAGCAAAACTTACGTCAAGTTGTAGCCTACTTTGCTAGGAACTCAGTACCGAAGTCGGATTCAAAATCAGACGGACGGATTTCTCAGAAAAGGCGTAAGGATTTTTCACAACTCTACAGAGACTTTTCTCGACGCTTTCTTTGGAATTAATAAAAGAGGACGAAGCTTTGTTATATATATATATACCTTGCATGTAATTCGTACGTGTCTTCTCCAGAATTTCGTTCATTTCGGGCGGCGCTCGAGCGGTTAAAAACTACCGCTCGGGCGCCGAACACTCTGTCCAAGTGCTCAGTTTGTCAAGCCTTGGCGCTCGGGCGGTCAAAAACTACCGCCCGGGCGCCACACATTCTGCCCGAACATTTCCTTATTAAACATTGGCGCTCGGGCGGTCATTTTCTACCGCTCGGGCGCCAACGTTTCTGCCCAAAACGTACACAATCCATGTGAAATCTCATTTCGTGTCCCGATTAATCCTTTCATAATCATATCAAATTATAAATCAATAATTACAGATTACTAGGATTAATTTCCGGGCATTACAGTACCGATGAGGCCAGGGCCAAGGGCGGGGACCGGTGAACCAGCTTGGGTCGGCAGTAGTGGCACCCGAGGACCTCAGTGCAGCAGTTGTTATTTTATTCCGCAAACAATTTTTATCAGTCGTGGATAATTTTAAATTGAAATTGTTGGCAAATTTTATTTTCTTCCGCTGCTTCATTTTTAAACATTGAACGTGATTTAACAGTTGATTTTATGAATGAGGCTATTTAAGTTCTTTTAAAAAGAAAATTTTTAATTTTCCGCAAATTTTCAAGCAAGGAGTTTTTAGAAGGCCTTTACAATTGGTATCAGAGCGGTGGTTCTGTATAGGGTTACACTACTACTGACCACGAGAAGCTCACGAAGCCACGCCTTTGGTCTGTAAGTTTTACATTTCAGCATTTTATTTAAAGCATGAATTATTTTGACAGCAATCTTCCATGAAATAATTTCGACCAGATTTTCAGTATTTCAGTGTTCATTTAAAATAAATTATGGAATTATGCATGTTAGTTACGTATGGGTTATGTTGGAACAGTATGCCCCCTAGACGTCAAGTAGGACGCGCGAGAGGTAACGGCGAGCACCGTCGCGAGGACGATGACGATCAGAGACAATAAAGGCAGACACCTCCTCCTCCTCCTCCACCTCCACCACCGCCCCCACCTGACATGAGTGCCCAGATGCTAGCTGGGATGACACAGTTCTTCGCACAGTTTGCGGGGAACAATGCTGTGGTGACTAGGTCGACAGGGCCAGAGGCTGTTTATGAGAGATTCATGAAGATGCGCCCGAAGGAATTCTCTGGGACATCTGACCCCATGGCAAATCCCTCGAGGTCATCTTCGAGTTTATGGAGCTGGGAGATGCCGACAGAGTCAGATGCGCCACCTATCTGTTCACTGGAGACGCCCGCTTATGGTGGGAAGGAGCTTCGGTAGCCTTGACTTTGGCTACACTTTCTTGGACCCGCTTTACGGAGGTTTTCTACTCCAAGTATTTTGCTGAGGAGGTTCGCACCAGGCTGACCACCGAGTTTATGAGTCTGAGGCAAGGAGATATGACGGTTACGGAGTTCATCCGTAAGTTCGAGAGGGGCTGTCACTTTGTGCCCCTGATAGCGAATGATTCCAGAGCCAAATTGATGCACTTACTAGTGGGTTTACGGCCGATCTTGCGCCGGGATGTTAGGGTGTCTGACCCTGCTACTTATGAGATTGCCGTCTCCAAGGCCCTAGCCGTAGAGCAGGATCTGCGGGACATCGAGAGGGATCGCCAGGGCAAGCGCCCCGTCCAAGTACCACACCGCCCTCCTCCTCATCAGCATCAGCAGCAGAACAAGAGGCCTTTTCATGGACCGCCCAAGAACCGAGGCCAGCAGCAGCAGCAGCAGCGGGGACGCCCAGCCCCGAGGACTCAGGAGCACCCAGTCTGTCCCAGGTGCTCCCGTCGCCATCCTGGAGCATGTATGGCTGGCTCAGGAAAGTGTTTTAAGTGTGGCAGTACAGACCACATGTTGCTGCAGTGCCCTCAGAGAAATCTGCCTACTCAGGGTAGAGTTTTTGCTCTCCATGCCGCAGAAACCAACCCTGAGACCATGTTATTGACAGGTACCTTTAAGCTTTAAGTTATTATTGAATTTCCGTGTTTTGGGAATCGGGAGTAAGATTTGAACATAGAACCGCGATAGGATTGCATGCTCTACTTAGTATTATTTTCGGGACTTAGTTAGAAGAACTTTGACCTTTGCATGTCTATAAGCTTAGCTCTTGTGATCTTTGGGTTCTGCTAAGTGTTCCGAACTTTCACGGAGAATTTTCATAGCCGGCAAAGCTACCAAGGCCTTGAAAGATTCAGGGGCCACTCACTCGTTCATTTCGGAGATCTTCGCAAACTTTCTGAAGATCAAGACCATTGGGCTAGACATAGCCTTTTCAGTAGTGTTGCCGTCAGGCGAGGAGATGGCATCCACCAATGTTATCCGAGATATAGACCTTGAGCTGCACGGTAAGCTTGTATATGCGGATCTGATTGTGCTACCGTTGCCGGAATTTGACATCATCCTAGGGATGGACTGGCTACTGAAGAGCAGAGTGTTGATAGACTTCCAGCGGAGATCTGTTCTTGTCCGACCGCCTGGAATGGAGCAGTTCTTATTTGAGTCGGACAGGTACTTTTCGTTACCGCGCATTATTCCATATATTCAGGCTAGGAAGCTCATGCATAGAGGGTGTCGGGCATTTCTAGCGACCTTTTTATCTATCCCCGAGGAACCCAGCCAGTCAGCCTCAGATGTTCCGATTGTCAGAGATTTCTTAGACGTTTTTCCCGAAGACGTCTCTGGCATACCACCCGAGAGAGAGGTGGAGTTTTCCATCGAGCTTATGCCAGGTACGGCTCCGATATCCAAAGCGCCGTACCGACTAGCACCGACAGAGATGGCAGAGCTTAAGAAGCAGATTCAGGAACTTCTCGACAAGGAGTTCATTCGCCCGAGCTTTTCACCATGGGGCGCGCCGGTCTTATTTGTGAAGAAGAAAGATGGCTCGATGAGGCTTTGCATTGACTATCGGGAGTTGAACAGGGTTACAGTAAAGAACAAATACCCATTGCCGAGGTCATCCAGAGGATTGAATGCCATTTGGGTGATTGTAGATCGTCTTACCAAATCAGCGCACTTCTTGGCTATTAAGACGACATTCACCATGATTCAGTATGCAGAGCTGTATAACCGGGAGATAGTCCGACTTCATGGTGTTCCAGTTTCGATCGTATCCGACAGAGATTCCAGATTCACTTCCTCATTTTGGAAGAGTTTGCATTCGACTTTGGGTACGAAGTTGTTGTTTAGCACAGCTTTCCATCCGCAGACAGATGGACAGTCGGAGCGAGTTATTCAGATTTTGGAGGATCTTCTTCGCGCTTGCGTCATCGATTTCTCAGGGATTTGGGAGACGAACTTGCCATTGGTTGAGTTCACTTATAACAACAGCTTCCAGTCTTCTATTGGTATGGCTCCGTATGAAGCGCTGTATGGACGCAAGTGTCGATCTCCTGTTCATTGGGATGAAGTAGGAGAGAGAGTAGAGTTGGGTCCAGAGATTGTTCAGCAGGCAGCAAAGGTAGTAGTCAAGATCCGTGATAGGATGAGGACTGCTCAGAGCCGACAGAAGAGTTATGCCGATCAGCGGAGGAGAGACTTAGAGTTTGCAGTGGGCGATCATGCCTTTGTGAAAGTGGCACCTATGAAGGGTGTCATGAGATTTGGGAAGAAAGGGAAGCTCAGTCCGAGATTCATTGGACCGTTTGAGATCCTCGACAGAGTTGGGACGCTAGCGTATCGTGTGGCTCTTCCGCCGAATCTGGCCGGAGTACACAATGTCTTTCACGTCTCGATGCTGAGAAAGTACATGGCAAATCCTTCGCATGTGCTGAACTTTGAGCCGTTGCAACTTACTCCGATGGTTGCTTGGAAACTATACAAGGCTTCAAATGGTTCCATTCCGATGGTTGCTTGGAAACTATTATTGTAAGAGAATTCAACAAGTGACAATGATTCCTGCCAACCACCACTAAAATCCATCACAACTGCTCGCAACATATCCTCGAGTGTCTGAATGGTCCTCTCTGACTGACCATATGTCTGTGGGTGATATGCAGTACTCATCGCCAACTTTGAACCCAATGCTTGTAGAACCCGTAAATCAGTCTACGTTTAAGCCATGCATAATTCTAGATTTTAAATTTAATTGACTTCATTGCATAATTATTTTAAATGCATTTATTTGAAGTTAATTATTTTATTATTTCAGTTCAGTAGTTTGATTTTTAGCATTTCAGTTATTTCAGCGAGGCCGGACTGGAGTTGGAGTTTTGAGATAGAATTTAAGATTCGAGAAATATTTCAGGGAGTTAATTTAGCTAGCAAGTAAGTCCATTTAAGTTAAAAAGAGAGGTTTGAGGATTTAATTTAATTATTTGAGGTGATTATGAAATGAACTCATTTAAGTTATTTAATTAAGGGGTTAGCTCACTAAATTAATTAAAGGATTAGTAAGGCTTTTAAGGGTTATTAAATTACTAGATAATCAATTTCCCCCTACCATTTATCATGCATGTTTCGGCCACCTCCCCCTTGCCTAGCCTATCCTTTGCCAACTCATCAACTTTGACCTTTTCTTTGCATGTAAATTGTAGGATAATTCTATGATTTTTGGGAGCACAATTTAATTAATTAATGGGCATATCCTATACTAGAAAACAAGGGAAGAAATCGGCCATCACCCTCTAGAAACATCCCCCAACTCATTTGATATCAAACCATAATTCAAAATTCAAAACTTAGGAGACTTGGTCTTGATATGATCCTTATTTTGTGCACCCTTCTCCCCACCTTCATAACCAATCCCTTACACTCCCTCACCACCGAATTCAGAAGCATTTCATAGGTAAAAATCATGAGGCATAGCTGGAAATAATAGAGAGAAAATCGAGAGCTAGTGAGCAAACAAGAGAAGCGCTTCACTCCTCCGCGTCGCGTCGTCGTTGTTTCTTTTCGTTTCTATTTCAAACGAATCCAAGGCATGTATATACTTTTTCCAAACCTCAATCAAGTCATATTAGCAAGTATTTTTCAGTACATGATCATATTTTATCATTTCAAAAACCGAAATTTTCAGCAAAACAAGAAAGAAAATTCTGCACAGATTTTATCGACTTCCATGCTTCACGATTGGTATGTTTTGTTTCGATTTCAGGGATGGATCGTTCCAGGGGCTCAAAGCTGATTATGGACATGTACTAGGACATGTTAGGGCCATTTTAGAACGTTTTTTTCAGTCCCATGCTTGCTGGAAAAACCGAAATGACAGCAAGTCCCATAGGTGCAGGAAATGGTGTTCGAAAATTCAGTTTCTTGTCTTGAGGGTTTGATCTGATCTTGGCTGCCCCAAGGGCTCTTAGCCATGGTTGGATCACTCCCTTAGCATGTCTAAGACGTGACTAAGTCGCCCTTTTGGTGGCTTGATCCATGGCTCATCGGTTTTTTTAAATAAACAACACGAACAGTCCCTCCCCCTCTCGGTTTCCCTTCTTTTGACAGCATATGAGTTTCGAAATTGTGGGGTTTGATGTGAATCTTGGTTGGCCTAGGGCCCTTAGCCACGGTTTACACCTTGCCCCTAGATTTCTAGATCATGCCATGGTCAATCAAATGGCCACTGGAACGACACGAGACATCCATCGAAGTAACACACTACACACGCATACAAAAGCATTCTCGGTTGGAGTTTCGGTTTTGTTTCTGGTATGGTTCGAATTGTGGCTGGCCAAAAGCCCTTAGCCATGGTGCAAATCATTCCTTAGGACGTTGGTAAGGGTCTCTGGTCGGTGGTTCACGCCCCAATGGCCGATAGACTCGAAACCAACACAAGACGAACAAGTGCGCAGCTGCTGTATTTTTGACAACAAGTATGCTGCTGTTCAGAGGCATCGTTTGAGTTCTCGGTTGGCTTTTAGCCCATGGCCTTGGACTGGACAGTGCCTCATTGAGTTAGGAAGGTCATGTTTTTGACCGTTCGTCATTCGGATCATTTTTGAGGTCGTACGAGAATTTACGGTGCGATGTGCCAAATTGACTCTCGAAAGAGCGTTTCGTGTTTTGGCCTCCATTTCACCTAGATTTCGACCCTAATCATTTTAGGAGCATTATTTCAGTATTTTTAGCGTATTTTAATCATGACTAAATGACGGTTCGGTGTTGGTTCGGGTTTGGTTCAGAGTCATGATTAAATACGAAGTCATTAGGCGTCATAGTCGCATCTTTTGTACGTAAATTTCATAGTTGGGCAAGTTTTAGCATTTGCATATTTTTCATAGCACAGTTAGGTTGCAGAGAGCTGGGGACGATCCAATCCAATCTAGTTGGTAAATTACAGGATTTTTCATTATGCCAGTTAAATTATATTACGTGCATGAAAACAAAAAATGATATTTTTGAGATTTATGCGATATGGCTTGTGGTTCATTCACTATGTGGGAGTGTTATTTTATACGGTCGCCAGTGACCGATCAGTTCAGTATGGTACCACCCGGTCGCCAGTGATCGGCCAGCTCAGTTCAGTTTCAGCCTCCCCGGTAGCCAGTTACCGATCAGTTTCTGCTTAGTGCAGTGGCCACACAGGCGTAAAACATAATCTCAACAGAAAATTTTACCAGTTAATTCAGTACAGGGCTCCAAGGAGCAAACATTTTTACTGTGATTTTCAGTTCAGTTATGCACGTATCATAATTGATCAGTACAGATTATTTTCAGCATGCCTCATGACATGATATTTTTATCCCATGCATATTTTACTTGTTACCTGCGATATATGCATGCTGAGTCTTTAGGCTCACTAGACTTGATTGTTGTAGGTACCGATGAGGCCAGGGCCGAGGGCGGGGACCAGTGATCCAGCTTGGGTCGGCAGTAGTGGCACCCGAGGACCTCAGTGCAGCAGTTGTTATTTTATTCCGCAAACAATTTTTATCAGTCGTGGATAATTTTAAATTGAAATTGTTGGCAAACTTTATTTTCTTCCGCTCCTTCATTTTTAAACATTGAACGTGATTTAACTGTTGATTTTATGAATGAGGCTATTTAAGTTCTTTTGAAAAGAAAATTTTTAATTTTCCGCAAATTTTCAAGCAAGGAGTTTTTAGAGGGCCTTTACAATGCTGATTGCAAACTACCCCAAAACTTTGAAGCAAACCTGGGATCACGATCCGATACTATGGTTACAGGCACACCATGCAATCTCACTACATGATCGATGTAAATTTTTGTCATTTTCTTATAAGTACAGGTACGATCATAAGGAATAAAATGGGCTGATTTAGATAATCTATCCACAATCACCCAAATCGCATCACAACCACGATTAGAACGAGGTAGGTGCGTCACAAAATCCATAGCAATGTGCTCCCAATTCCACTGTGGCACTTCAAGACTATGTAACATACCACCAGGTCTCATTCTCTCAGCTTTAACCTGTTGGCACGTCAAACATCTAGCAACAAAGTCATAAATCTCTTTCTTCATACCTTCCCACCAGTAATGAGATTTCAAAATATGATACATCTTTCTGATTCCAGGATGAACACTGTGTCGACTACAATGAGCTTCTCGAAGTATAGCTTCTTTTAAGTCTATCAAATTCGGAACCACAAGTCTACCATTATAGCGTAGACATCCATCTGAAGTAACACTGAACTTGTCTGATTGACCTGTCTGAGTCAATTCTTTCAATTTATGAACATGCGGATCAGTTCTCTGTGATGCTTTAATTTTAGAAACAATTTGTGGTTCAACTTGAATAGATGAAACTATAAAGTAGTCGCCCTTAGACTGATTAGTCCATCCTGAAGTTCCCAAATGCTCATGAACTTTTGAAATAGTCAAAGATGTCAACATTTTAGGCTGAACCTTTCTACTTAGAGCATCTGCAACTTGATTCATTCGTCCTGGCTGGTACTGAATCTCACAATCAAAGTCCTTAAGCAATTCCAACCATCGACGCTGTCTCATATTCAAGTCGGACTGTGTGAAAAGATACTTCAGACTCTTGTGATCAGAATAAATCACAAATTGTTCTCCGTACAGATAATGACGCCATATCTTCAATGCAAACACAATGGCAGCTAACTCCAAATCATGAACTGGATATCGAGTCTCATGTGGCTTCAACTGACGAGATGCATATGCAATCACTCGCCCATTTTGCATCAAAAAACAACCCAGTCCATTTAGAGAAGCATCTGTACAGACAACAAGTCCACCTGAGCCTGAAGGCAAAGCTAGCACCGGAGATGTGGTGAACTTTTCTTTCAAAGTCCGAAAACTAGACTCACATTCTGCAGTCCACACAAAACGTCGATCTTTCTGTGTCAACTGGGTCATAGGCCTAGCTATTAGAGAAAATCCCTCAATGAAACGCCTATAATACCCAGCTAATCCCAAAAAGCTTCGAATCTCAGACAAATTGGTTGGTTTAGGCTAATTGATAACAGCTTCAACTTTACTAGGATCAACAGATACTCCTTGTGCAGATATAACATGGCCTAAAAATAAAACTCTGTCCAACCAGAACTCACACTTAGAAAACTTGGCATACAACTGCGCTTCTCCGAGTGTTTGGAGAACTAGTGTCAAATGTTTTTCGTGCTCTTTCTTTGACTTGGAATAAATCAAGATATCATCAATAAAAACGATAACGAAATTATCTATGAATTCCCGGAATACACGATTCATTAAATCCATAAACACCGCTGGAGCATTAGTCAAACCAAACGGCACGACTAGGAATTCGTAGTGTCCATAACGTGTCCGAAACGCTGTCTTAGGAACATCTTCCTCTCGGACTCTGAGCTGGTGATAGCCGGAACGAAGATCAATCTTGGAATACACAGAAGTACCCTGCAACTGATCAAACAAGTCGTCAATACGCGGCAGAGGATACTTATTCTTCACAGTATCTCGGTTCAACTGCCGATAATCGACGCACATTCTCATCGTTCCGTCTTTCTTCTTTACGAACAATACTGGAGCTCCCCAAGGCGACATACTTGGTCTGATATAGCCTTTCTCCAGTAAATCCTGAAGCTGTTCTTTGAGTTCTTTCAACTCTGTCGGAGCTAAACGATATGGTGCTCTAGATATAGGATTTGTCCCTGGCATCAATTTAATGCTAAGATCTATTTCCATTTGAGGCGGAAAACCCCGAATCTCATCAGGAAATACATCAGGAAAATCCTTAACAATAGGAATATCAGAAACTTTCAATCGTTCTTCCCGTGTTGCATCAAGAGCATAGATAAAAAATCCTTCGTTGCCGATTGACAACAACCTGAACATTTCCATTGCAGATACTAATGGAATTCGAGACTGTGAATCATAACCATAAAAATTCCATTTTCTGCCATAATACAGTCTAAATCTGACAATTCCATGGAAACAGTCCACAGTAGCTCGATAATTCGTCAATATACCATACCGAGGATACAATCGAAATCATACATGGCTAACTTGATTAGATTAGTTATCATAATATTATCCTCCAATCTAATCACACAATTTATGACTATCTCACGAGACATCAAGTATACACCGGCAGGAGTAGCCATAGACACAGTATCCAACAACTGAATGGTAGCAATCTCATGCTCATCAACAAATGCAGCAGTTAAAAATGAATGAGATGCTCCAGTGTCTATCAATATACGTGCAAGATAATCGAAAACATAGCAAATACCTGCAATCACTCCGCCTGGTGCATCCTGAGCCTGGTCCTGAGTTAATGCATGTACTCGAGCCTGCTGCGGCACCGGAAATTGCTGCTGAGGAGGACCTCTAGGTGGTGGATAGCCAGACTGCTGAAATGACTGTGCAGGAGCATACGGCCTGAAAGCTGGTCCTTGGGGAACCTGTCCAGACTGTTATGGCTGAAATTGCTGTCTTTGGGCATTGGGGCACACTTTAGCAAAATGCCCAACTTGACCACATATATAGCAAGACCCCTGGACTCCTATAAACTGTGAACTAAAATGTCTTCCACCACAGCATCACAGTACACAGCATTCGAAGACCCAACAACACTGCTCCCTCTAGTACTTCCTGAACTGGAGGAGCTGGACCGAGATCTCTTCTTAAATTGTTTACCTCTTGCTCTGAATCGTTGTTGCTTCGGTTGCTGGGATGACTGTTGAGGCTGATAAGGAGATAAACCCTCTGGCAACTGCATATGACTTCCAGATCCTTGAGAAGTAGATGCTGGAACTGGAACTGGCCGTGATTCTCCTCTGAGCAAACTAGCCTCTATCTTCTTCGCCATTTCTACAGCTTGAACATATGTATTAGGCGATCCAGTCATCACCAAAGTATGAATAGTCCCTTGTAGCCCATGCAGGAAACGAGAAAGTTTGGACTGATCATTTCTTGCAACAAGTGGCACATATGGCATAAGAGCAGAAAATTGAGAAGCATATTCAACAACCGTTTTATTTCCCTGCACCAATTGGTTGAACTCTTCTTCCTTGCCATAATAATAAGAAGGAGGTGCATATTCTTGGGTAAATTGAGTACGGAATACTTCCCAAGTAATGATTTGTCCATATGCTTTCAGTGCTTCCTCTGCAGCTTCCCACCAGAGTTGTTCTCGATCTTTTAACTGATAGATTTCCAGCTTTAGTCTGACACTTTCGATATATTCGAGAAAATTAAATGGATGGTTTATGATTTTCAACCATCCGGATGCTTTTTCGCCATTTTCAATGCCAAAGAATTTGGGAGGACGTAATTCTTGAAATTGAGAAATTATTAATTGCATCCCACCAACTTTCTGAGTCAACTGCTCGACTTCCTGATTCACTTCTTCCTCCACGTTTCTAGCAACTTGGGCTGCAGGACGACCACGTCTACCCCTGACAATATCTTCAAGTCCTCGGACATTCTGGGCTTCTGACTCCTGGACAACTTCTTTTCCCTTTTTGCCTCTTCCTCCAGGTGCCATTCTATAAGACACAAGGATTTAAAACCAAGGCAAAATAACTTAATAAGCACAAAAGAACCCAAGGAAAGCTGAAACTTAGTCTCGTAGCTAGTTATTAAACAAAGTTCAAAATCTAATCAACCATGCTAACTCAGGCTAATTCAAATAAATCACCGCACATAGTTCAAACAAGAGAAAATAGTCAAACACATACGCAATCATTTTATTTGTGTCTAGACTCAAGTGCCCTAGACTCTAATTCGAGCATATCCCAGTTACGCTCTGATACCAGCTGTGGGGGCCCGTGCTCCTGATTAATATTTAATTACCAAACAGCGGGATTTATTAATGTAAACAGCGAAAGCGATTAAAAATTTTCCATTTTGGGCCTACAGAAACTTCGGCATTACCTATTCGTAAATAGGACATCCCAAAAATCAAAACATCACAAATAAAATTTATATACTCGAAATAAAGTCACAACATCAATTCATAACATATAGCCGCACTGGCCAGGAATAAACACATGCAGAGCCGGCAAGGCTCGATCACAAAACTATCTGCAAAACATCGTAAAAATAACAGTACAGCTACACAGGGCATTCCCTGGCAAAAGTATGACTTAATGACATAATATCTGGGAACTCGCAACAACAATCCAACTACTGGGCACCGCTACCTGACGCTCCACCAGACGCGTCAAATCCTCCTGGATAATCTGCTATGGCATCAAAAACAACCA
Organism: Primulina eburnea; assembly: GCF_022965805.1. Lineage (NCBI taxonomy): Eukaryota > Viridiplantae > Streptophyta > Magnoliopsida > Lamiales > Gesneriaceae > Primulina > Primulina eburnea. The sequence goes on along the minus strand of NC_133118.1, from coordinate 9,229,066 downwards.
CAACATAAACAAAAAAGAGGGGTCAGGCCCCAGTACGACGAACCAGTAAAATTATGACAATTATAACTGACGTGAAATAAAATCAAGTAAAATTCAATGAATTGCAATGCAATGCGTGTCAGTAACAATGAAATAACGGATACCAAAACGGAGTCCAAATGAAACGAATCAACAACAAGAACAGTGGCCACCCGTGTCAGGAATGTAGCAACATAATATCATGTCACCGCTCATCCATGCACGTAGCATCGAGGGTCCGGTAGCGACTCGATCAGTCCTCGAGCAGTCATCAGGAGAGTGCTAATCCTATCACTCGTTCCATCGATAAGATGTCAGGAGTGATTTATCCTATCACTCGCATCCATAGATGACGCAACATCTCAACAGATCAGCAATGATAGCGATAAACGGAGTCAAGGCTCGAAATGCTATGTATCAACTCAAATAAATGCATGAATGCAATCACGTATTCACAGAGGCACATAAAGCACGCCACAACTCATTACAAAATACTTAACATCATTCCACATCGCTATAGACGTCATAAGAAAACGGTTCATACGTACGTCAACTGATTACTAATTTACCACTGAAATATATTAAGGATTTCTCGCAGAATCCAATCATGTGGCAAATAATACATTTCATATCAAATTCCATTTATTTTTCTATTATTTGACAATTTAGCCTAAAATTCCCAAAAATCCATAATTTAGGCTTTAGTATTTCTAAATTCATATACGACAATTCTATAGCATCAAAACACCTGATTATTGAACACTAAAATTCGAAAATCCAATTAAATTCCGAAACTCTGGTAGATACCTCTAATCGGCTCAATTCTTGTACCTACAATCAATAATACAACATATATTAATTGTTGGAACTCAAATTAATTAAAATACCCAAAATTCAAAACCCTAACATTTGAATTATACCTCTGAAATTTCGAATATTACTCAAAACTTCATATTCAAGCTTCACCCAGCATAACCCGAGATTTCTTTCAACTTTTCCGGCGAAAACAATGACGGTTCTCCGACGGGATTTTTGGGGCTCGCGATTTTCTCAGAAAAATGGATATCAATGCGTAGCCCTTGTCGAGAGGATTCCGAATTTGTATTTATTTTAATTTTTTGACAATCGGAACGGCCACAATCGGTGTAAGAAATTTCGAAATTGAAAATGAAAGGAAACGCAGCTTTCGGTCGGAGGAGATTCACGATTCTTCTTTTCATTTCTTTTTCTTTTTTTTTTAAAAAAAAAACTCACTTAAATGGGCTGGGCTTTAGGGAAAATTTGGGCTGGGCTCTCACAGGTCCATCAGTTATGACATACCACATGTCATCATCTTGTGCAGCCATATGAGCCTGCATTCTGATTTTCCAATCATCAAATTCTTCTCTGTAGAACATAGGAATTTTGTTGAATGAAGTCATGCCAGCAAGTTTATAGATCAAAAGTATTCAAGAACAAGATTCAACTGCTCTGATACCACTTGATAGGATCGATTAACGTATCAAGAGTGTTTAGAAGGGGGAGAGGTTTGAATAAACACTCACAATTAAAACTGATCTTTTCGAATTAAAGCTTGATTTCTAACCGTCGCTAAGTGTATCGACGGTTTTCAAAAACTGTTGCAAATTCTACCTACCACAACAGATACAAACCGTTGTCGTTGAACGAACTTTCAACAATGCCCTCAGTTACAACAGTTTTAAAAGGTTACGACAACGGATCAACGGTATGCCGTTTTTGTTGTAGTGTCGTTGACTTCAGTGATCAAGCAAAATCTACCCGCTCATGTTATGGAAATAATTTTTTTATTCATATTACGTCATATATTGTATGATTACATGACATGTTTTAAGACGCCATACGAATCATTTCTAGGTTGTTCGGTTCCATTAATTTATTTTAGCTACCAATTATTTTTTAACGAGGACAATGGTTCTAAGAGGAAAGTTCATAGAGATTAATTTTTCTGAATCAAAATAATATTTATCGTTTCCCTAACTAATTACACGTATATAAAGTTATTTTACCTCTTAACGATAAAAAAATTTTACACCCAAGAAATCCTATTAATGAGTCGTACCTAAAATCGAGTGGTTGAAAGTGAGGACACACATTTGGTCAAACATAAAATCCCTTGATATGATGGAATATATTCATTTATGGGAAACATTATTTCTCCAATTAATTAGTATATGCATATATACACATAAAATCCCATGTTGGGATGGGCGTTTTGTAGTCGGCCATTGGGTACCCAACTCGATCGGATAAAACGTGATGGTGTCATATATATATATATATATATATATATATATATATATATATATATATATTCAGTGGGTGGTTTTACCTTTGATTTGAATGTGTTTTATTTAAATTGATGGTTTTTTAAAAACTTATTATTGTTTAAAAGTGATTGATTTTTTGTTGCGTTGGATTAATTTTGTTTTGATTGCAATATATTTTATTTAGATTCATGGTTTTCCAACAACTTTTTATTATTGTTATGCTATTTTGTGCATAATATTTATTTAATTATATATTTTTTAACCATATTATTATGTAATATAATTTTTTCTTTGTGATGTTGTAATGCCCGGAAATTAATCACTGTAATTGATGATTGATTGATTTATAATGTCATGTGATTATGAATGGACCAATCGGGATACCGAGAAGAGTATTTAAAATGAAAGTAGGGATTTTTGGTGCGAACCAAGACCGCACCCGCGGTCCCTACGACACAGCACCCGCGGTGTAGATGATGAAAAATGGATAGGATTGCCGTGGGGTGACCGCACCCGCGGTGTTTACGAGACCGCACCCGCGGTGCAGGACCGCACCCACGGCGCAGCAACGACCGCACCCGCGGTGTTGCGTGTTGCGCGGAAAATGAGCCACCTCTTAGCATGCATGCAAGGATATATATAAACCGTTCTTTCCTTCGAAATTAGTAGGAAAAGAATAGGAAAGCTCAGGGGAGGTTTGCGAAATCCTTACGCCTTTATATTTCAATCCGTCCATCTGATTTTGATTCCGACTTCGGTATTGAGTTCCTAGCGACGTAGGCTACAACTTGACGTAAGTTTTGCTACGTTTTGACATGCTTTGAAATTATGCTATTGTCAGAATTGAATGGAATTCATATATGGTGTTCTTGATATGTTAGACATCGTAGAATCGAAGTCAGATTAAGAAATAGACTGATTATGGAATTGTTATGATTTTCTGATTATAATCAGTTGATACCGGACAGATTTGGATTATGGATTGATTATAGATTGTATTGGATATGAGTTATGGATTGTAACTGTTATCTGGTGATATGGTATTGACGGGAATATGGAGATTGTACCGTTATGCCGTTGATTTTGAATTAAATCAAGATTTATCAGATTGTTAGTGATTCGAGTGGTATATTGACATAAGATTATTGATATTGTCATTACCAGACAGACTGTGAATTCAAGACTTCGACTGAGCAGGAAACCGAGACTGGAAAGAAAGGTATAAGTCAATGTGGTATTGGGAGATGGCCTTGAGTCGGTATGGACTTGGGTTTCCCTAAATCACATACTGTTACGCCTTAAACGCATACAAATCTCGAGGATGAGATTAATGTTTTTAATGCTGTAACATATCCCAAAGTTTTTGTTTTGATGATACCAAAACTTGGCTTAAAAATGTACTAATGTTTTATATTGAGGCATGCAGGAAACTAAGAACAAAGTTAAGTTCGGAAGATCCGAAGTTGGTTCGGACGTTCCGAAAAGGTGCCGATCAGAAGCAAAGTGGAAGCTGTTCGGAAGCTGCGAGGAGCCAGTTCGGACGGTCCGAAGACGTGATCGGACGTTCCGAACACAAGCAATCAAATCACTTGAATGCGGAGACAAATTGATCTGACTGATTGATTGAGTAAGATTTCGGACGCTACGAAGGACATGATCGGACGCTACGAAGTGTTGAAGATTTCAAATCTCTGGAAACGCGGGAATGTTCGGACGGTACGAACTTGAGTTCGGACCTTCCGAAGCTGTTCACACACTGTCTGAAAGAACTGTTCGGAAGATACGAAGTTTGATCGGTCCCTCCGAAGCACATGTTCGGACCCTACGAAGTCAAGAACGGACGATCCGAAGTCATCTCAGAATTACGCAAATTGATTTCAATCACATCGGACGTTCCGAAGCATAAACAGAAGATCCGAACCTTGGCGTCCAAGACTAGTATAAATAGGCCTTTGAGGATGCATTTTCAATCATCCACTCCACTCTCTCTTGTCTCTTACAAAGCTTTCTACTCTCTCTTGTGTGCGTTGATTAAAAGAGTTGTAATATCAAAAGAGTTGTAGAAAAAGAGTGAAAGTAATACTCCCGAGTGGGTTGTAAAGTTCGTGGCTATCCTTGGAGCCCTCAAGGCCAAGTAGACGCATCGAGGCGTGGTTGTAAAAGCTAGCTTGGAGCTCCTAAAGCCAAGTCGATATAGTGATACCTCGATCCTCATCGAGAAGGGGAGACGTAGACGATTCTTCGTCGAACTTCCATAAACATCTCTATCCCTCTTTACTTTACGCATTTACTTTACTACGCATTTATTTTACGCACTTACTTTACGCATTCATTTTATTTGTGATTGTCCCTCAAGTCTTCCGCTTGCAATTTTTGCAAACTCGTTTTAAAAACGCTAAAGGGCCTAAAAGAACCTATTCACCCCCCCTTTAGGTTCTTCAAGTGGTATCAGAGCCAGATTTTTCAAAATCTTTTTAATGGCCAATCTAGCAAGCGAGTATGCCCAAGGACAATCCACAAATCGTCCCCCTCTTTTCAATGGTACTAATTACGGATATTGGAAAAATAGAATATCTCTATACATCCAATCCGTCGATTACGACCTTTGGAAAATAACGGTGAAAGGTCCCTATATCCCCATGAAAACGGTGGATAATAAGGAAATTCCTAAGGGAATGGATGACTTCACCAAGGACGATATGAAACTTATCTCTCAAAATGCTAAAGCTATGAATATTCTTCATTGTTCTCTAGATATGAATGAATACAACCGAATCTCGGCTTGTACCTCCGCCAAAGAGATTTGGGACAAATTGGAGATTTGCCACGAGGGAACCAATCAAGTCAAAGAAACGAAGATAGACCTTCTCCAACTCAAGTACGAGACCTTTGAGATGGAACCCAAGGAGGATATCGACACCATGTTCCGGCGGCTCACCCAAATCATCAATGAGCTTGCCCAACTTGGTGAGAACTACCCAACTAAACAAGTGTGGAGGAGAGCCCTACGAGCATTACCGGCGGAATGGGATGGAAAGCGCACGGCTATCATTGAATCCAACAAGGGAGATGCGGCATCCTACGACCTTGATCAACTTCATGGGACCCTAAAGACCCATGAACTTGAAGTATCTACCCGGAAGGAGTCAAAGAAAGATGACGATAAAGTAAAGGCGAAAGGGATCGCCTTGACCAGTCAACTTGAAGATAGCGACGATGAAGAAATGGCACTCCTCACTAGAAAGTTCAAAAGATTCATGCGGAGTTCCAACTTCAACAAGAAAGACAAAAAGTTTGAGAAGGAAGTGACCTGCTACAACTGTCAACAAAAGGGTCACTATGCAAACGAGTGTCCCTCCAAGAAGAAGGCCGGCAAAGACAAGAAAAAGGCCCTTCTAGCCACGTGGAGCGACAGCGACAACGAAGAAGAGTCTACCCTATGCTTCATGGCGAAGGAAGATCATCTGACCGACTCGGATGACGACGAGGTACCCTCTTACGATGAATTACTCTCCGCTTACACTAGTATGTACAATAAGGCTAAGTCACTTAGAAATGAGAATAAGCAACTTAAAACTGAACTAGAAGCTAGGATGCATGACAACACTAAGCTCAAGACAAACCTAAGAGACTTAGAGAAAGCCTTCAACAAGTTCAATGTGAGTAGCGGTAAACTAGAAAACCTCTTGAGCATGCAAAGGTGTAACTTCGACAAAGGAGGTCTAGGATATGAAAAGAAATCAGTCAACTTCGCCAGTCTTATCGCAAAGGCAAAACCAAGAACACCACCAACATGCACTTACTGTTGTAAAATAGGCCACATAAGACCTAAATGCAAGAAACTTAGACACCAACACAACAAGAATAGTTATTGGAAATGGATCCCCAAATCCTCAACTACTACTAACCTCAAAGGACCCAAAGAAACGGGTACCAACTATCAAACTGTATCTCAACCTTGTAGGGACAAAGGGGAGACAAGTCATCGAGCACTTGGTATCTTGACAGTGGATGCTCTCGACACATGACGGGAGAAAAGAAGCTGCTACAATCCATTCGACCAAAAGAAAAGGGATCGGTGACCTTCGGAGACAACAGCAAAGGGATCATAGAAGGCATCGGCTCAATCGGTATATCTAACTCTACTATTATTGATGATGTACTTCTTGTGAAAGGGCTTAAACATAACCTCCTAAGCATTAGTCAATTGTGCGATAGGGGTTATGAAGTCAAATTCACACCACACGATTGCACTGTATCACTCACAACTGACAAAACCATTAGTTTCAAAGGTTATAGAAGTGAAAATGTTTACAAGGTCGATTTAAAGATTTCATCTTTTTCAAAAATAAAAAGCCTTGTAACATTAAATGTTGATGACAACATTCTTTGGCATAGACGACTTGGTCATGTTGGGATGAGCACCATAGAAAAACTTTTAAAACTTGACCTAGTTTCCGGAATGCCAAAGCTGAATTTAAAATTAGATTCTTTTTGTGATGCTTGTCAACTTGGTAAACACACAAAGGAATCTTTTAAAAATAAAAATTTTGTATCCACTTCTATGCCCCTTGAATTACTTCACCTAGATTTATGTGGTCCCTCGAGGACAACTAGTCTAGGAGTAAAATCTTATGCTTTTGTCATTGTAGATGATTTTTCACGTTTTACTTGGACATTGTTTTTAGCCCACCAAAATGATGCCTTTGATCATTTCAAAATTTTTGTCAAAAAGGTTGAAAATGAGAAAAATCTTTTGATCAAACAAATCCGTAGTGACCACGGAACGGAATTTCAAAATGAAAATTTTTCAATTTTTTGTCAAAGCAAAGGCATTGGTCACAACTTTTCTTGTCCTAGAACTCCTCAACAAAACGGTGTCGTTGAGAGGAAGAATAGGACCCTAGTAGAGATTGCAAGGACCATGCTATGTGAGCATTCTCTACCAAAATATTTTTGGGCTGAAGCAATGAGTTCTGCTTGTTACATCATCAATCGCGTATCAATAAGGCCAATTCTCAAGAAAACTCCATACGAACTATGGAGAGGGAGAAAGCCTAACATTTCTTACTTCCGCGCTTTTGGATCAAAATGCTTCATCCACAACAATGGTAAGGACAACCTGGGTAAGTTCGATGCTAAATCGGACAAAGGTATCTTTCTTGGTTACTCTACTTCTAGCAAAGCATATAGAGTCTTTAATAAACGTACTTTACTAGTTGAAGAATCTATTCATGTCATATTTGATGAAACTAACCCTTGCTTGCCTAGAACTGTTGTTTCTGATGATGATGATATAGATATCCTTGGCGAAAAGTTGGAGTCCACAAGCCTAGATGATGTTCCTAAAGATCAAGAGGACGCACCTCTTCCGAAGGAGTGGACTACACACAAGGATCATCCCATGGACCTCATCATTGGTAGCCCATCGAAGGGAGTATCTACTCGCTCTTCTAATATGTGCAATTATCTTGCTTTTCTTTCTCACATAGAGCCTAAGAACATAGAAGAAGCTTTACTTGATGATTCTTGGATTATTGCTATGCAAGATGAACTAAATGAATTTAGAAGGAATAAAGTTTGGAATCTTGTACCTAGACCCACTGATAGACCTGTCATAGGAACTAAATGGGTATTTAGGAACAAGTTAGATGAGCATGGTACAATCACTAGAAATAAAGCTAGGCTAGTAGCTAAAGGATATAGTCAAGAAGAGGGAATTGATTATGATGAGACTTATGCCCCTGTTGCTAGACTAGAATCCATTCGCATGCTACTTGCTTTTGCTTGCTCTAGAGACTTTAAATTGTTTCAAATGGATGTTAAAAGTGCTTTTCTTAATGGTGATTTGAAAGAAGAAGTGTATGTTGAGCAACCTGTTGGTTTTGAAGATGTGCACTTATCTGATTATGTGTATAAACTTGATAAGGCTTTGTATGGTTTGAAACAAGCTCCTAGAGCTTGGTATGAGAAATTATCTACCTTTTTGTTGTCTAATGGTTTTTGTAGGGGTAAAGTTGATATTACCTTATTTACCTTGACTAAAAATAATGATTTGCTGATAGTACAAATATATGTAGATGATATTATTTTTGGTGCTACTAATGAACACTTGTGTAGAGATTTTTCCAAGCTTATGCAGGATCACTTTGAGATGAGCATGATGGGCGAGCTCAACTACTTCCTTGGTCTCCAAATCAAGCAATGCAAGGATGGTTTCTTTGTCAACCAAGGGAAGTACATCAAGGATATGCTAAAAAAGTTTGGGATGGAGTCTTCCAAAGCCTCATCCACACCTATGAGCACGACAGTCAGACTCGACAAAGATGAGGGAGGTAAACCTGTTGACCAAAAGTTATTTCGTAGCATGATTGGCTCCCTACTCTATGCGACTGCTAGTAGACCTGACATTATGTTTAGTGTTTGCTTGTGTGCACGATTTCAATCATGTCCAAAGGAATCACACTTATTCGCCTTAAAACGCATTTTCAAATATCTTTCAAATACTCCAAATCTCGGATTATGGTATTCTAAGAACTCATTTTTCGATTTAAAAGCTTACTGTGATGCCGACTTTGGAGGATATAAGGTGGATAGAAAGAGCACTAGTGGAACTTGTTTCTTTTTGGGAAATTGCTTGGTGTCATGGTTTTCTAAAAAGCAAAACTGTGTTGCACTTTCAACGACCGAGGCCGAGTATATGGCTGCCGGTAGTTGTTGTGCACAAATTCTTTGGATGAAGTATCAATTACTCGACTATGGTGTTACTTTTTCAAAAATTCCAATCTTTTGTGATAATACAAGCACCATATGTCTAACAAAGAATCCAGTTCAACATTCTCGTACTAAACATATTGACATTTGACATCATTTCATTCGTGATCACATTGAGCAAAATGATGTTGAACTTCACTATGTTGACACCAAGAATCAAATTGCTGATATTTTTACAAAACCACTAGATGAATCTACTTTTACTCGTTTGCGTGGTGAACTTGGCATGATTGAGTTGTAAACACTAGTCGAATACTCTCGTACATATTTGTTAAATTGAGGGGGAGTATTATTAATGTGAGCATTATAATGTCGGATAATACAAATTAATTGTATTTATCCATAATTATGGCTCAACATTCATTTATGTGCTAAATATTTTAAATTTTAGGTGTTCCTCATCTTGGCTACTTCGGAATCACCGCTCCTATTCGGATGCTCCGTTTCACCTCGGATCCACCGAACGTGTTCGGATCGTCCGAACCTGACCATAGGTTCCAGAACCTCCGATTCCCTCTTCGGACCATCCGAACACATATCGGATCGTCCGAACCTTCTTCCGATGTCATTAAATGTTCGCGCCTTCCCTGCCTGATTGTCAGACTTCGGACCCTCCGTTTACACTTCGTAGCCTCCGTTCTATGATCGGATTGTCCGATTGTTAATCGGATCGTCCGAACTGACTGCCAGATAACCGTTCCGTTCAAATTCCGGACCTTCCGAACTCATGTTCGGACCGTCCGAACATGGCCTATAAATAGGCGTTCGGATCCTCTGATTTACTTGCTCATTCACTCCTCTCTTTCTTTCCCCACACAAAACACTCACTACTCACTATGCCTCCGCGCCGTAACGCAGCTGGCCGAAATGTTCGCCCTCGTCACGGTGCCTTTCATCATGATCTTACCCAACCACCCAATCCTCGTCCTACCCCACCTGAATTCGAAACCCGTAACATTCTGCCTGGTCGTACCCTTCACACCGATTATCTTCGTGCAAATTTCTTTACGTTGATTACTCTTATTGAGTCTCAACGTTGGGGAAACTTCTTTCTACCTTCCGTACCCGATCTCATCTACCCCTCTCTCATACATCAGTTCTATGCGAACTTTTCCCTAGTTCTTGGTGGTGATGACACTCGTGTTGTTACCATTGTTCAGGATCGGTTCATTTCTTTTTCTACCGCCGACCTCTCCACTTGGTTCGATCTTCCTCGAGACGGACCGAGTGAGTTCTTTTCTCAGTCTTGGACTGAGAATGACCCCACTTTTGATCGAGTCACTGCCTTGACCACCATCTTCGGTCGTCCGCCTACTCCTGCCGATGACCGTCCTCATGCGAAGGACCTTCCTCCTCAGCTTCAGCTTGTTCTGAAGCTCATCACTTCTTCTATTGTTCCTCGCAGTGGAGACCTCTCCACTTGCAAATATCTCGATCTGTACATTCTCTATTATTTAGTCTCCCAGCGTCCTTTTAACCTTCCCCGTTTTCTTATGTACGCCATGGAGTACGCGGCTTCTTCTACTCGCGTCTCTTTTCCGTTTGGCCGCTTCATAAACCGGATTCTCGCTCATTTTGACATTGACTTTGTAGATGAAGAATCCTTATCTATTTCTCCCCGCGAGACTATCGACCATGATACTGTTGTTAAGATGGGACTCTCTTGGAATCCCGTCTTATCCTCTTGGGTCATCGACAAGGATCGCATCTTTGCGTCCTATCGTCCGACCGAACACTTTCATGTTCCCTTCGGTCTCCTTCCTCCTCACGTTCAGACGAGAGGATTTCCCGCTGGTCCCCCTACTACGGGTACCACTCCTACCCCTTCGGTTGATATTCCCTCTACATCCCATCAGCGTGTTCCCGACCCTATCAGCACTCCTTTGATGACCATGGATGACCTTCCTCATGGCTTCACTCCGCCTGCTCCCTCTGGACCCTACGATCGGATTTTCGAGTATCTCGAGCGATTGGAGACTCGTTTCGACACTCGTTTCTCCCTTTTGGAGTCTACCTTAGAGCGTCATCATACTGAGACTTCCTCGCGTCTTGATTCCATCGAGGCTGAGATGAGGAGACATAGAGAGTCGCGGGATGCGGATTCTTAGATTATGTTTTTGTTAGTTTTGTTTATTTTATCTTTATGCATCATTGTATAAAAGACTTGCATTTATTAGTGGATATTTTACCTGTTTATTTGTCTCTCTTTATGCTTATGTCTTTTTGCTTATCACAAAAAGGGGGAGAATTTATTTGGTTAAAATTGCTATTAAATGGTTATTAAATAAATTCGCCTTAATTCAACCTCTTAGACTTGTTATTTGATTAAGGGGGATTTATTTAATAATAATTTAGATTATGTTGATTATTGTTTCTCAATTTTTAACCAAGTTTTGTGATCATCAAAAAGGGGGAGATTGTTACGCCTTAAACGCATACAAATCTCGAGGATGAGATTAATGTTTTTAATGCTGTAACATATCCCAAAGTTTTTGTTTTGATGATACCAAAACTTGGCTTAAAAATGTACTAATGTTTTATATTGAGGCATGCAGGAAACTAAGAACAAAGTTAAGTTCGGAAGATCCGAAGTTGGTTCGGACGTTCCGAAAAGGTGCCGATCAGAAGCAAAGTGGAAGCTGTTCGGAAGCTGCGAGGAGCCAGTTCGGACGGTCCGAAGACGTGATCGGACGTTCCGAACACAAGCAATCAAATCACTTGAATGCGGAGACAAATTGATCTAACTGATTGATTGAGTAAGATTTCGGACGCTACGAAGGACATGATCGGACGCTACGAAGTGTTGAAGATTTCAAATCTCTGGAAACGCGGGAATGTTCGGACGGTACGAACTTGAGTTCGGACCTTCCAAAGCTGTTCACACACTGTCTGAAAGAACTGTTCGGAAGATACGAAGTTTGATCGGTCCCTCCGAAGCACATGTTCGGACCCTACGAAGTCAAGAACGGACGATCCGAAGTCATCCCAGAATTACGCAAATTGATTTCAATCACATCGGACGTTCCGAAGCATAAACAGAAGATCCGAACCTTGGCGTCCAAGACTAGTATCAATAGGCCTTTGAGGATGCATTTTCAATCATCCACTCCACTCTCTCTTGTCTCTTACAAAGCTTTCTACTCTCTCTTGTGTGCGTTGATTAAAAGAGTTGTAATATCAAAAGAGTTGTAGAAAAAGAGTGAAAGTAATACTCCCGAGTGGGTTGTAAAGTTCGTGGCTATCCTTGGAGCCCTCAAGGCCAAGTAGACGCATCGAGGCGTGGTTGTAAAAGCTAGCTTGGAGCTCCTAAAGCCAAGTCGATATAGTGATACCTCGATCCTCATCGAGAAGGGGAGACGTAGACGATTCTTCGTCGAACTTCCATAAACATCTCTATCCCTCTTTACTTTACGCATTTACTTTACTACGCATTTATTTTACGCACTTACTTTACGCATTCATTTTATTTGTGATTGTCCCTCAAGTCTTCCGCTTGCAATTTTTGCAAACTCGTTTTAAAAACGCTAAAGGGCCTAAAAGAACCTATTCACCCCCCCTTTAGGTTCTTCACATACTTTACTTTAGTGCATTGATATTTGCATTGATTTGATTAATATACTTGTTCTCTTGATATCTAGACAACAGGTATTGGTCGAACTGTCTTGTGACACACCGTGCCGGATAGTGGTGGTATCGCCACGGCACATTGCACGATGTCACAAGATAGGATGGTAGCGATAGAGCTACAGTCCTTGACGGTTAGGTCAGGACACTGGATGTTTGGTTATATCGAGTAATGGAATCTATTACGGAATTCGATATAGGAACACCATATTTGGTTATATCGAGTACAGGGTATTGGAATTCTTCTATTACGGAATTCGATATAGGAATACCAGGGCGCTGGTTATATCGAGTAATAGAGATTATGGTTCCATCCTTTACGGAATTCGATATAGGAATACCACATCTGGAAACCGGGATCCCTAGACTAGGATTGAGTCTAGTCTGAATTGTAGATCTACGAATATTGTCGACAGCATGATATTGATTATGTTTCAGATTTGTTACATATTCTGTTACCTGATTACATGCTTTATATTTGTTTATATGATTGCATGTTTCGTTGATTTATACTGGGATTTATTCTCACCGGAGTTATCCGGCTGTTGTCTTGTCTGTATGTGTACTTGACAACAGGTGGGACAGGTCCAGGGTCGAGGAGATGAAGAGCTAGATCGTGATTAGAGTGGTGGCACCGGACTTGGACTAGATGTAGGGTTAAACACTTGACTTTAGTTTTAAACCCTAGCTTGAATAAATGTTGAAATACAGGATTTGTATTTTATATACTGATATGTATATATGTTGTATGTCACTACGTTCCGCATTTTAAAAAAATTTTAGACCCTGTTTTTAATTGATTAATTAGTCCCATTTATGATTAAGAACTTGATTAGCGTCCGGGTCCCCACAACAGGTGGTATAAGAGCGATAGATCCTTGAGATTGAGATAGGAGCTAGCGAGCGGGGTAGAATGTGTTTTCTTTCCTGCTTTTGATTGCTAGCATGATTTACTGCTTCATAATGCACGTTTATCTGTTTATCTGACTTGATTTGAAAACATGTATTATTGAGATTGAATCAGAACCGATTCTGGATCAGCAGTAAGATGATCGGAGGAGGACTGAAATAGAATTTTGGGATTGGGGTTGCTAATCCTTTTGATTTCAGATATGCCTCCGAGAAGAATGCCAGAACAGGGGAGTACCTCGAATCCTCCCATGGTGTGACACCTACAGCAATGGATAAATTGCTGAAAAGGTTTCAGTCATTTCATCCACAGACTTTGAAAGGAACGGAGAACTCCGTGGAATGTGAAAGTTGGTTGGACGACATTGAATCACTGTTTGAATCTTTGAAGTATACTGAGGAAAAGATGGTGAAACTGATAATACACCAGTTGCATGACGTTGCTAAACACTGGTGGATTACGACTAGAAGGGCATTGGAACAACGAGGTACGGCCATTATCTGGAATGTGTTTAAGACTGAATTTTATCTACGATTCTTTCCAGTATCTTATAGGAAGGATAAGGGAGCCGAGTTTGCAAACCTGAAACAAGGCCAGTTAAACATTGAGGATTATGTGGCTAAGTTTTCGACACTGCTCCGATTTGCTCCCCACGTAGCTGAACATGATGAGGCCGTTGCTGATCAGTTTATAAATGGCCTAAATCCTGAAATTTTTACTTTGGTGAATACTGGAAGGCCAAACAATTTCACCGATGCCCTGAACAGAGCCAAGGGAGCCGAGGCAGGCCTGATGAGGCAGGGAGAGGCTTCGTTTGTGCTTCCAGTACCGGGACCACAACCACCTCCTAGATTTGAAGGTGGCAGCAGCGGTAGCGGGAAGAAGGATTTCTTGAAGGCTAGAGGGAAGCAATTCAAGAAATCAGGGACTACCTCGTCCAGTTCGAGTGGCTCTAGACAGACCGGTCAGGGCCAGGGTTATACTGGACCGTACTGTGGTACTTGTGGAGGGAGGCATTCCACAGATCAGTGCCGAGGAGTGGTTGGTAGCTGTCGTATCTGTAGACAGCAGGGACACTTTGCTCGAGTGTGTCCACAGCGAGGTGCCCAGGGATCGCAGGCAGCTGAGTCATCTGGATCAGTGGCTCAGGCAGGTCGACGACCGTCTGCCGTGCATACTTTTCAGCCAGTACCGTCTACTCTGTCACAGCAGAGGCCAGGAGGGGGCCAGACCGCGAGCCAGCCTCTTAGACAGCAGGCCCGATTGTTTGCTTTGACTGAGGAGCAGGCACAGGATGCCCCTGACAATGTAGTTGCAGGTAACTGTTTTATTTCTGGTTATCCTGCATATGTATTGATTGATACTGGTGCATCGCATACTTTTATTTCTGAGAGGTTTGCATTGAGTCATTGTCTGCAGTAGTGTCTGTGTCTTCCCCGTTAGGAACAGGTTTGATATCAGTGAAATCTGTGAAACCTTGTATACTGCAGTACGATGGACATACGATTGAGCTAGACTGTATTGTGCTTGGTTTATCTGATTTTGATTGCATTATCGGTATCGATATGTTGGCCAAGTACCGAGCTACAGTCGATTGTTTCCACAAGATAGTTCGATTCAGACCTGAGATGGCTGAGGAGTGGAAATTTTATGGTAAATGTTCTAGAGCTAGAATTCCTTTGATATCTGCAATGAATATGACTCGATTATTGCAGAAGGGAGCGGAGGGATTCCTGGTATATTCAGTTGATTTACTGAAGTCGAGCCCATCATTGGCGGATTTGCCAGTGGTGTGCGAATTTGCTGATGTCTTTCCAGACGAGATTCCTGGATTGCCTCCGATTCGAGAGATAGACTTCAGCATTGAGTTAATGCCAGGAACAGTTCCGATTTCGAGAGCTCCTTACCGAATGGCACCGATCGAGTTGAAGGAACTGAAAGAACAGTTGGAGGATTTACTGGCCAAGGGATATATCAGACCGAGTGTATCTCCTTAGGGTGCTCCAGTACTGTTCGTGAGAAAGAAGGATGGTTCGATGAGATTTTGTATCGACTACAGGCAATTGAACAAAGCAACAATAAAGAATAAATATCCGTTGCCACGGATTGACGATTTGTTTGATCAATTGCAAGGTTCATCTGTGTATTCCAAGATTGACTTGAGATCTGGATACCATCAATTGAGAGTCAGGGACTCTGATATCTCAAAGACAGCATTCAGAACCAGATATGAACACTATGAGTTTATTGTCATGCCATTTGGTTTGACGAATGCACCAGCGGTATTTATGGGATTGATGAACCGCGTCTTTCAGAAATACTTAGATGATTTTGTGATCATATTCATTGATGATATATTGATTTATTCAAAGAATATGATTGAGCATGATAATCATTTGAGGACTGTGTTGAGCATTTTGAGGGCAGAGAAACTGTATGCTAAATTGTCGAAATGCGAGTTCTGGTTGAAACAGGTAGTATTTCTGGGACATATCATATCCGGAGACGGGATATCAATTGATCCCAGTAAGGTTGAGGCAGTGATTTCGTGGTCGAGACCGACATCTGTACCAGAGATACGCAGCTTTATGGGTTTGGCAGGATATTATCGCCGATTTATTAAAGATTTTTCGAGTATTGCCAAACCGATTACACAATTGACCCAGAAGAATGCTCCATTTGTGTGGACAGAAGACTGTGAATCCAGTTTTCTTGAGTTGAAAAAGAGACTGACCAGTGCGCCTGTGTTGACGATTCCTTCAGGCACTGGTGGATTTGTGGTCTATTGTGATGCATCTCACCGAGGATTGGGTTGTGTTTTGATGCAGCGGGGGCATGTGATTGCTTATGCCTCAGGACAGCTGAAACCCCATGAATCTCGTTACCCAATTCATGATCTTGAATTGGCAGCCATAGTCTTTGCATTGAAAATATGCCGACATTACTTGTACGGTGAAAAATTTGAAATATATTCTGATCACAAAAGCTTGAAATATCTGTTTTCACAATCAGAGTTGAATATGAGACAGCGGAGGTGGCTGGATTTATTGAAAGACTTCGATTGTGAAATCAAGTATTATCCAGGGAAGTCCAATGCAGCAGCAGATGCACTGAGTCGAAAGGTATGTGCACTATCCTTATCGACGATTGGTGTATCGAATTTGATTGAAGACTGCTGTTTGTCTGGATTAATATTTGAAACAGATTATCAGCCTTTGAGATTGTGTGTGATTCGAGCTGAACCAGAGCTACTGTTGAAAATTAAAACAGCTCAGAAAGTTGATCAGAATGTACAGAATTCGATTGCGATGGTCAGAACTGGACATCAATCGGAATATCAGGTTTGTGACAATGTCTTGTATGTGAATAATCGTATTGTTGTGCCAAATGTTTCAGAATTGAGACAGCGAATACTGACAGAAGCGCACAACAGTCGTTTTAGCATTCATCCTGGTGGCAGGAAAATGTATAATGATTTAAAGACACAGTATTGGTGGAAACAAATGAAATCTGATGTGACTGAATTTGTAGACAAGTGTCTGAATTGCCAACAGGTGAAGGCTGAAAGAAAGAAACCAGGAGGATTGTTACAGAGTCTGTCCATTCCTGAATGGAAATGGGATCACATTTCCATGGATTTTGTGACACAGTTGCGGAGATCCTCCCGAGGTTGTGAGGCGATTTGGGTGGTGATTGATCGATTGACCAAATCCGCATGTTTTATTCCATACAAAATGACGAATAGATATGACCAGATGGCGGATATTTATGTCCGAGAAGTGGTGAGACTGCACGGAATGCCAAAGTCGATTGTTTCAGACCGAGATCCTCGATTTACTTCGCACTTCTGGCAGAGTTTGCAGCAAGCTCTTGGTACGAAATTACATTTGAGTACTGCATATCATCCACAGACTGACGGACAGTCAGAGCGTACGATCCAGACATTGGAAGATATGCTGAGAGCTATAGTGCTGGATTTTAGCACTAATTGGCAAGAAGCATTGCCACTTTGTGAATTTTCGTACAACAATAGCTATCAAACGAGTATTGAGATGGCACCATTTGAAGCGTTGTACGGAAATAAATGCAGATCCCCATTATATTGGGATGATACCTCTGAAGTTCCTGAGATTGGACCGGATATGATCAGAGATATGACCGAGAAAGTTAAATTGATTCAGAAGAAAATGAAGGCAGCTCAGGACAGACAAGCCAAATATGCCAACCTTCGACGTAGACCGTTGGTATTTGAGGCTGGAGACCGAGTATTCTTGAAGATTTCTCCTTTCAGAGGTGTTGTCAGATTTGGCAAGAAAGGGAAATTGTCTCCAAGATATGTAGGTCCATATGAGATTCTTGAAAAGATAGGAGATCGTGCCTATCGACTTGCATTACCGCCTTCATTGTCTGGGATACATGATGTCTTTCATGTATCAATGCTGCGGAAATATCTCCCGGATGATTCTCACGTGATTCAACCAGACGAGACCGAGCTGGATAAGACATTGAGTTATGTCGAGAAACCGATCAGGATTATTGATCGTAAAGAAAAACAGCTCAGAACGAAAATGATTCCCCTGGTAAAAGTTCAATGGACTCGTCATGGCGTTGAAGAAGCCACTTGGGAGACTGAATCTGATATGAGACAAGAATTCCCAGCATTGTTCCATTAATGTAAATTTCTTATACAGTTTCTGTATATACTCCTTATTGATATGATAGATTGCTCGTGATTTCGAGGACGAAATCGTATCTTAGGGGGGGAGGAATGTAATGCCCGGAAATTAATCACTGTAATTGATGATTGATTGATTTATAATGTCATGTGATTATGAATGGACAAATCGGGATACCGAGAAGAGTATTTAAAATGAAAGTAGGGATTTTTGGTGCGAACCAAGACCGCACCCGCGGTGCAGGACCGCACCCACGGCGCAGCAACGACCGCACCCGCGGTGTTGCGTGTTGCGCGGAAAATGAGCCACCTCTTAGCATGCATGCAAGGATATATATAAACCGTTCTTTCCTTCGAAATTAGTAGGAAAAGAATAGGAAAGCTCAGGGGAGGTTTGCGAAATCCTTACGCCTTTATATTTCAATCCGTCCATCTGATTTTGATTCCGACTTCGGTATTGAGTTCCTAGCGACGTAGGCTACAACTTGACGTAAGTTTTGCTACGTTTTGACATGCTTTGAAATTATGCTATTGTCAGAATTGAATGGAATTCATATATGGTGTTCTTGATATGTTAGACATCGTAGAATCGAAGTCAGATTAAGAAATAGACTGATTATGGAATTGTTATGATTTTCTGATTATAATCAGTTGATACCGGACAGATTTGGATTATGGATTGATTATAGATTGTATTGGATATGAGTTATGGATTGTAACTGTTATCTGGTGATATGGTATTGACGGGAATATGGATATTGTACCGTTATGCCGTTGATTTTGAATTAAATCAAGATTTATCAGATTGTTAGTGATTCGAGTGGTATATTGACATAAGATTATTGATATTGTCATTACCAGACAGACTGTGAATTCAAGACTTCGACTGAGCAGGAAACCGAGACTGGAAAGAAAGGTATAAGTCAATGTGGTATTGGGAGATGGACTTGAGTCGGTATGGACTTGGGTTTCCCTAAATCACATACTTTACTTTAGTGCATTGATATTTGCATTGATTTGATTAATATACTTGTTCTCTTGATATCTAGACAACAGGTATTGGTCGAACTGTCTTGTGACACACCGTGCCGGATAGTGGTGGTATCGCCACGGCACATTGCACGATGTCACAAGATAGGATGGTAGCGATAGAGCTACAGTCCTTGACGGTTAGGTCAGGGCACTGGATGTTTGGTTATATCGAGTAATGGAATCTATTACGGAATTCGATATAGGAACACCATATTTGGTTATATCGAGTACAGGGTATTGGAATTCTTCTATTACGGAATTCGATATAGGAATACCAGGGCACTGGTTATATCGAGTAATAGATATTATGGTTCCATCCTTTACGGAATTCGATATAGGAATACCACATCTGGAAACCGGGATCCCTAGACTAGGATTGAGTCTAGTCTGAATTGTAGATCTACGAATATTGTCGACGGCATGATATTGATTATGTTTCAGATTTGTTACATATTCTGTTACCTGATTACATGCTTTATATTTGTTTATATGATTGCATGTTTCGTTGATTTATACTGGGATTTATTCTCACCGGAGTTATCCGGCTGTTGTCTTGTCTGTATGTGTACTTGACAACGGTGGGACAGGTCCAGGGTCGAGGAGATGAAGAGCTAGATCGTGATTAGAGTGGTGGCACCAGACTTGGACTAGATGTAGGGTTAAACACTTGACTTTAGTTTTAAACCCTAGCTTGAATAAATGTTGAAATACAGGATTTGTATTTTATATACTGATATGTATATATGTTGTATGTCACTACGTTCCGCATTTTAAAAAAATTTTAGACCCTGTTTTTAATTGATTAATTAGTCCCATTTATGATTAAGAACTTGATTAGCATCCGGATCCCCACAGATGTTTTACTGAATATATAATAAAATAAATTTTTTATATTGGAGTTCGGTAAGATAAAAGGAAAATACATTGTCTTTTTTAATGTTTGAGGGAAATTTAAAAAAAAAAAGACACAATTTTTGAAGCTAATTTCCATGTACCCCGACGAGACCCAAAATTTTTCAGGTACACGAAATGTCAGGTAGTGTAACATTTAAGTTCCGGTTCGGTTATAAATTTGCTACTCGAATTTTTGGGGTAGCCGAAATACCCGAATCCGAGGAACCCGGCCCGACAACCACCCCTACATGATATGTTGAAATATAGGCATTTTTGGGAAAAATTAAATCTTGAATTATTAATATATAGAGTGATTGAAAAGTGAGGCGACACATATGGTCAAACATAAAATCCCACGTTATGAAGAAATATAGGAATTTATGGAAAACATTAATTCTCCAACGAAGGTGAGAACATAATAACATGCAAATCACTCTAGTCAGATAAACTTCATTGATCAAACCATGTGCAACAGGATCACCAGAGAAGATGTTGGTACGGTGGATAGAACTAATGACCACTGACGAATATTTACTTACTTCACCGATTCGGACACCCTTTAAGTGTTGGGGAACCATTTTCTTGCACCCAAGGTGCAGGGTAAGTTTAAAAATTTTAATTTCAATGCGCGAAATTTTCCTTGAGTGTCGTATGTATTAAAACATTCGTAGGCTGTTTTTGAATTTTTACCTTCGCATATATTAATTATGCTGGACTCCAAACCAGTCTGGGATTACTGTATATGGCTCTTCGTGTATCTCTTTTCGAACAGATCTCCCACATTTGATAGTCAAATCAAGTCCACGATCGGAGGCTATGTTCCTTGTTTGGATTATACTAGTAATCACAAACAATTTGTTCATTGAAACTAGGACACCGAATTTAAAAAATCCAGAGTCAGTACGACAGCAACGGGGCGTGGCGCTAGGAAGCTGGTGTCAAGGGAATTTTTTTTAAAAAAAATTTATTATTGCCAATACTTGTTGGGGAAAGAGAAGGAACTTTTGTTGTGCTTTTAATGTCTCTTCTGTGTTATCAACATTTGATAATATATTTATTAAAGTTATACAAGTTGTATGTCATTAGGATTCTTAATCGTAATCTCATTAGGACTCTTAATTTTCATTAAATAAAACTCTCATATTTTTATTATATTCTATATTTATCAACTTTTGATAGTGCATGATATATTTATATTTTATACACACATCTTTATATCTACATATATAGTATATAAATTTATTAATACATCCACTCAAACACAAATAATATATGCATACACATTAATTAATATTAAATAAAATTATTTAATTTTTTAATTAACTTATTATTTAACTAAATCTAGACCTTCTATAATTTATTATGAGAATTTTGTACATATTAATAGCAAATACTACTAGTACTAATATTTAATTAATAAATTCCGATTTAACTAAATAAATAATTGTGAATTCATTATAACTACGATCGATGATCCGACATCGCCATTGTATCAAGGATACAAATCTTGTTCTATAATTAAAAATAAAATTTTGAATATCAAAATTTTCACATTTCATATTCGACAACTGCATGTTTTGATACGCCTTCAGAAAAACAAATAGCTATACTCTTTTTCCTCAATTAACATTTAAGCTAACTTCCCTTTTTTACATCTTATAAAATTAACTTATAAACTTCTTTATAAGTATTCTGTTTGATTTCTATCAAACTACATTCGTCAAATTCAATTTCTTGAACTTTGACTATCTCAACGTACGAGAACATATAAATCGATACTTGTACGACTCTCAATAGTTTAGGGATACAACTAGTTGTGCGTTTACATCTCCATGTGATTCAAAATTACATTTATTCTTATTTGGGCTTACTCTAATTATACTCATTCTTTGGATAAAACCGTAAAATATTATTATAATAAAAATTATTTTTACAATAGAGTCATTAAAACCAAAACTACATGTTTGCTCGCTAGGCAACTGCTTTATCATTAAGAGCCCTATTATTTCTACATATTTAGATTAAATTGATCCTATTGTCAGCTTAAGTTAATAGTAAGGTAGACGCAAAAATAAATTGAATTAATACGATGATTTTTTAATCCTTTTATGCCAAAAATAGTATCCAAAAATTCTAAGAATTTGGTATCACAGATCGAAAGAATTTTTTAGTCCAAAACGCTTAGTGATCATTGATGTTTCACAGAATTGAAGATCTTATCGTTTGACGACTTATTATCAAATTACGTTACGCATAAATAATCTACAATTGTTTAAATATTAAATACATATTCAAAACTCTCATTCAGTGAAGAGTTTAATTAAACTTTAAATTTTAATTATTTTAATGATTCTTTGGATCAACATTCCATGATTAAAATATTATCAATAAGTTTAACTAATTACATTTTAAATCAATGATTTTTATGGTTCCAATTTATATGAGAATGGGTCACATGATTCATTTTTCTTAAAATGAACAATAATAAATGTTATAGCTGAAAATAAATAAATAAATTGATGAAATTGTTACACAAAAAATCCAAAATAGTTACATGATTGAGAGACCTACTTTAAAAAAAATACACACCAAATTCATAGAGAATTTGTCCATTATTGACTCGTTTTATCCAAAAATTGATTGTTTTAAAAGAATCGAGAAAAGAATCTCATTATTTGACATATTATCAAATTAAGTACACCAAATACAACACGCAAAATATATATATACTTAAAAACTAGGGCGATATTTTAATTAAACCAACAGAAAAAAACAAAAAGTTTTAGTTAAATTTAAGGATTTTTGTCTATATCTCAAAATTTCAGACATGGTAACAAATAATAAGGTTCAGTTTAGAACATAAATATTAATTTGATTTAATTCAATGATGCTTGGATCCACATTCCAAGATTAAAATATTATCTAAAGGCTTATTTAATAATAAAAAAATAGTAAAAAAAAACTAATTATAAAAACTCCTACGTACCAATTGATTTTTTAATGTTTACTAATTATTTCTTTATAAAGATTTGAATGTCTATAAATTGGATCTATAGCTTGGTTCTATTTGTGGTCCATTTTCCTCTACAACACTTAAAATTTTTCTCTCTTACACGATTTTATCACTTCACACAACACTTAAAATTTTTCTTACTACTTCATAACACTTAAAATTTTTCTCTCTTACACGCTTTTACTACTTCACAACACTTAATTTTTTTTTCTTGCACGATTTTATCACTTCACACAACATTCAAAATATTTCTCACTACTTCATAACACTTAAAAAAAATTTCTCTTACACGATTTTACTAATTCACAACACTTAAATGTTTTCTCTCTTGCACGATTTTATCACTTCACACAACACTTAAAAATTTTCTCACTACTTCATAACACTTCAAATTTTTCTCTCTTACATAAATTTATCATTTCACACAACACTTAAAAACTTTCTCAGTACTTCATAATACTTAAAATTTTTCTCTCTTACACGATTTTACTACTTCACAACACTTAAATTTTTCTCTCTTACACGATTTTAGTTTCGATTTTTTATTTTTCGAAACAAATTAGCGACGGAAATCTTGATTAAAGACCGTCGCTAAAAGTAGCGACGGTCTTGATTTTTAACCGTCGCTAAGTGTAGCGACGTTTTTATTCAAAACTGTCGCTAATAAAATTAGCGGCGTTTTCAAAAACCGTCGCAAATTCTACCTACCACAACAGATACAAACCGTTGTTGTTGAAGGGAATTTCAACGATACCCTCAGTTACAACAGTTTTAAAAGGCTACGACTACGGATAAAATCCGTCGTCGTATGCCTTTTTGTTGTAGTGTCGTTAACTTCAGTGATCAAGCAAAATCTACCTGCTCATGTTATGGAAATAATTTTTTTATTCATATTACGTCATATATTGTATGATTACGTGACATGTTTTAAGACGCCATACGAATCATATCTAGGTTGTTCGGTTCTATTAATTTATTTTAGCTACCAATTATTTTTTAACGAGGACAATGGTTCTAAGAGGAAAGTTCATAGAGATTAATTTTCTAATTCAAAATAATATTTATCGTTTCCCTAACTAATTACACGTATATAAAGTTATTTTACCTGTTAACGATAAAAAAAAATTTACACCCAAGAAACCCTATTAATGAGTCGTACCTAAAATCGAGTGGTTGAAAGTGAGGACACACATTTGGTCAAACATAAAATCCCATGATATGATGGAATATATGCATTTATGGGAAACATTATTTCTACAATTAATTTGTGGGGACCCGGACGCTAATCATGTTCTTAATCATCATTGGGACTAATTAATCAATTATAATAAACATGATCTTTTTTTTTTAATGCGGAACGTAATGGAGTCAACTTCATATACATATCAGTATAAAAGTACAAATATGGTACTATATATACAATCATTCAAACTAGGGTTTAACAACTAGGTATCATGTAATGCCTGAAGTAAATATCACAAGTTATGGATTTAGTAATGTGAGATTACTAAATAATTAATGATTTTTTAACGATAGAAATATGAGATATCTTGGTCATATGAAGTCCAAATGATTTGAAATTTGGATATAACGTAGAACACTGAAAGATATAGAAGTTCCATGTTTTGGGTTTTGGACAATTTGATCGTTTGGCTGGTCCAAATGGATATACCGGAGTTAAAATGTTAAATATTATATATTATATTTGTGGGGACCCGGACGCTAATCAAGTTCTTAATCATCTTTGGGACTAATCAATCAATTATAAAACAGGGTCTAAAAATTTTTCTTTTTTTTAAAATGCGGAACGTAGTGAAATCAAACCATACATACATATCAGTATATAAAATACAAGTCCTGTATCACAAACATTTATTCAAACTAGGGTTTGACAACTACTATCAAGTGTTCAACCCTATCTCTAGTCCAAGTCCGGTGCCACCACTCTAATCACGATCTCTCTCTTCATCTCCTGGACCCTGATCTTGTCCCACCTGTTGTCAAGTACACATACAGACAAGACAACAGTCGGAAAAACCGGTGAGAATATACTCCCAGTATAAATCAACGAAACATGCAATCATACAAACAATATAAAGCATGTAATCAGGTAACAGATATATGTAACAAAGTCTGAAACATAATCAATATCAAACTGTCGACAATACTCGTAGCTACATCATTCAGACTAGACTCAATCCTAGTCTAGGGATCCCGATTCCAGAAGTTGGCATGCGTATATCGACTAGCAGTAATAGAAAATACTCCAGTTCTATCCACGCCGATATGGTATCGATCAACAGTAATAGAAAAGACTCCAGTTCTATTCACATCGATACGGTATCGATTACCAGTAATAGAGGAAGCTATTATTCTATCCACATCAATATAGTACCGATTAACAGTAATAGAAGCAACTCTAATTCTATCCACATCGATATGACATCGATTAACAGTAATAGAAGAGCTACTAATCTATCCACATCGATACAATACTGATTAACAGTAATAGAAAAAGCCACCATCCTATCCACATCGATATCCAAACATCCAGTGACAGTCTTTGGCACATCCGCCAATACACAATCTTATGACATCGTGCAATGTGCCCGTGGTGATCCCACCACTAACGGCACTTCTGTCATAAGATTACTCTTCTAATACCTGTAATCTATAACTCAAGAAAACAAGTATATCAATCAATCAATGCAAATATCAATGCAATAAAGTAAAGTATGTGATTTAGGGAAACCCAAGTCTAAACCGACTCAAGTCCATCTCCCAATACCACATTGACTTATACCTTTCTTTCGTCGGTTTCTGGCTCAGTCAAAGTCCTGAACTCACAATCTGTCTGGTACTGACAATATCAATAATCTCATATCAATATACTAGTCAATTCCATAACAATCTGATCAATCTGGATTTAATTCAAAATCAACGGTATACCGGTACAATTTCAATATCCCCGTCAATACAACATCACCAGATAACAGTTACAATCCATAACCCATATCCAATACAATTCGTAATCCAATCATGATTTAAATCTGTCCGGTATAACGCAATATACCCTAACAATTCATAACAATTCCATAATCAGTCCGTTTTCTGATATGACTTCGCTTCTATGATGTCTAACATGTCCAGAACATCATATATGAATTACATCAAATTTCTACAACATCACATTTTCAAATGATACCAGAAATCAATAAAACTTACGTCCAGTTGTAGCTGTCAACGAGAGGATCACGGTACTGTGTCCGGATTTAATTTCTGATATACAATTCTTTCAAAACCACAAATTGAGCACACGAAGAAAACTTGAAAAGCTACTCTCGGTTCTCGGCTAATTTATCTGAAATGGTGGTAGCAATTAACACTTTAATATATATCACATGCATGCCATTCCACGTGTCTTCCTCTCAACTTTCATCCAATTTTCTAAAAAATTACGAAAATGCCATTGCCAATATTTACGAAAATGCCATTGCCATCCAATAATTACGAAAATGCCATTACCATCCCATAATTACGAAAATTCCATCCATAATTACGAAAATGCCATCAATACGATTTTATTTTCGGGGTCTCACAACAATGATAACATCTCGGGCCTTACAATTCTCCCCCTCTAAGACATGATTTCGTCCTCGAAATCACATGTAATCAATCATATCCATAAGGAGTGTATATACAAAACTGTATAAGAAATTTATATCAGTGAAATAGTGCTGGGAATTCCTGTCTCATATCAGATTCAGTCTCCCAAGTGGCTTCTTCAACACCATGACGAGTCCATTGAACTTTCACTAATGGAATAGTTTTCGTTCTGAGCTGTTTTTCTTTACGATCGATAATCCGGATCGGTTTCTCGACATAACTCAATGTCTCATCCAGCTCAGTCTCGTCTGGCTGAATAACGTGAGAATCATCAGGGAGATACTTCCGCAGCATCGATACATGAAAAACATCATGTATCTCAGACAATGAAGGCGGCAATGCTAATCGATAGACACGATCTCCTATCTTTTCAAGAATTTCATACGGACCAACGTATCGTGGAGACAATTTTCCTTTCTTGCCAAATCTAACAACTCCTCTGAAAGGTGAAATTTTCAAAAATACTCGGTCTCCAGCCTCAAATACCAACGGTCGTCGTCTGAGGTTGGCATATTTGGCTTGTCTGTCCTGAGCTGCCTTCATTTTCTTCTGAATCAGCTTTACCTTTTCAATCATATCTCTGATCATGTCAGGTCCAATCTCAGGAACTTCAGAGATATCATCCCAATACAGAGGGGATCTGCATTTCTTTCCGTACAACGCCTCAAATGGGGCCATCTCAATACTCGTCTGATAGCTGTTGTTGTACGAGAATTCACAAAGAGGCAATGCATCTTGCCATCCAGTGCTAAAATCAAGTACCACAGCTCTCAGCATATCTTCCAATGTCTGAATCGTCCGTTCTAACTGTCCGTCAGTCTGTGGATGATATGCGGTACTCAAATGCAATTTTGTACCGAGAGCTTGCTGCAAACTCTGCCAGAAGTGCGAAGTAAACCGAGGATCACGATCTGAAACAATCGACTTCGGCACTCCGTGCAATCTAACCACTTCCTTGACATAGATATCGGCCATCTGATCATATCTATATGTCATCTTGTATGGAATAAAACATGCAGATTTGGTCAATCGATCAATCACGACCCAAATCGCATCATAACCTCGGGAGGATCTCGGTAACTGTGTCACAAAATCCATGGAAATGTGATCCCATTTCCATTCAGGAATGGACAAACTCTGTAGCAATCCTCCTGGTTTCTTTCTTTCAGCCTTCACCTGTTGGCAATTCAGACACTTGGCTACAAATTTAGTCACATCAGACTTCATTTGTTTCCACCAATACTGTGCCTTTAAATCATTGTACAATTTTCTGCCACCAGGATGAACGCTAAAACGACTGTTGTGCGCTTCTGTCAGTATTCGCTGTCTCAAATCCGAAACATTTGGCACAACCAGACGATTATTCACATACAAAATGTCATTTTTCACCTGATATTCCGATTGATGTCCAGCTCTGACCATAGCAATCGACTTCTGTATATTCTGATAACCTTTCTGAGCTGCTTTAATTCTCAAAATCAGCTCTGGTTCAGCTTGAATAGTATATAATCTTATTGGTCTCCGATCTGTCTCAAATACTAATCCAGATAAACAGCAGTCTTCAATCAAATTCGAAACACCAATAGTCGACAAGGATAGTGCATATACCCTTCGACTTAGTGCATCAGCTGCTGCATTTGACTTTCCCGGATAGTATTTAATCTCACAATCAAAGTCTTTCAATAAATCTAGCCATCTCCGCTGTCTCATATTCAACTCTGATTGTGAAAACAGATATTTCAAGCTTTTGTGATCAGAATAAATCTCAAATTTCTCACCGTACAGATAATGTCGCAATATCTTCAATGCAAAGACTATGGCTGCCAATTCAAGATCATGAATTGGATAACGAGATTCGTGGGATTTCAGCTGTCTCGAGGCATAAGCAATCACATGCCCCCGCTGCATCAAAATACAACCTAATCCTCGGTGAGATGCATCACAATAGACGACAAATCCACCAGTGCCTGAAGGAATCGTCAACACAGGCGCACTGGTCAATCTCTTTTTCAATTCGAGGAAACTGGTCTCACATTCCTCAGACCAAACAAATGGAGCATTTTTCTGAGTCAACTGTGTAATCGGTTTGGCAATGCTCGAGAAATCTTTAATAAAACGGCGATAATATCCTGCCAAACCCATAAAGCTGCGTATTTCTGGTACAGATGTCGGTCTCGGCCAAGAAATCACTGCCTCAACCTTACTGGGATCAACTGATATCCCGTCTCCGGATATAATATGTCCCAAAAATACCACCTGTTTCAACCAGAACTCGCATTTCGACAGTTTAGCATACAGTTTCTCCGTCCTCAAAGTTTGCAACACAATCCTCAGATGATTAGCATGTTCAATCATATTCTTTGAATAAATCAATATATCGTCAATGAATATGATAACAAAATCATCCAAATATTTCTGAAAAACGCGGTTCATCAATCCCATAAATACCGCCGGTGCATTCGTCAAACCAAAAGGCATGGCAATAAACTCATAGTGTCCATAGCTGGTTCTGAATGCTGTCTTTGAGATATCAGAATCCCTGACTCTCAATTGATGGTATCCAGATCTCAGATCAATCTTGGAATACACAGATGAACCTTGCAATTGATCAAACAAATCGTCAATACGAGGCAATGGATATTTATTCTTTACCGTTGCCTTATTCAGTTGCCGGTAGTCGATACAAAGTCTCATCGACCCGTCCTTCTTTCTCACGAACAGTATTGGAGCACCCCAAGGAGATACACTCGGTCTGATATATCCCTTGGCTAGTAAATCCTCCAACTGTTCTTTCAACTCTTTCAACTCGATCGGTGCCATCCTGTAAGGAGCTCTCGAAATCGGAACTGTTCCTGGCATTAACTCAATGCTGAAGTCTATCTCTCGAATCGGAGGCAATCCAGGAATCTCATCTGGAAAGACATCAGCAAACTCACGCACCACCGGCAAGTCCGCCAATGATGGGCTCGATTTCAGTAAATCAACTGAATATACCAGGAATCCATCCGCTCTTTTCTGCAATAATCGAGTCATATTCATTGCAGATATCAAAGGAATTCTAGAACGAGAACCCTTGCCATAAAACTTCCACTCCTCCGCCATTTCAGGTCTGAATCGTACAATCTTGTGGAAACAATCAACTGTAGCTCTGTACTTGGTTAATGTATCAATACCCATAATACAATCAAAGTCAGATATTCCAAGCACAATACAGTCTAACTCAATCGTATGCCCATCGTACTGCAGTATACAAGATTTAACAGTTTTCACTGACATCAACCCTGTCCCTAACGGAGAAGAGACAGACACTACCGCAGACAATGACTCAATAGGTAACGCATGACTCAATGCAAATCTCTCAGAAATAAAAGTATGTGATGCGCCAGTGTCAATCAGTACATATGCAGGATAACCAGAAATAAAACAGTTACCTGCCACGACATCATCAGGTGCATCCTGAGCTTGCTCCTCAGTCAAAGCAAACAATCGGGCCTGCTGTCTAGGAGGCTGGCTCGCTGTCTGGCCCCCTCCTGGCCTCTGCTGTGACAGAGTAGACGGTGCTGGCTGAAAGGAATGAACGGCAGAGGGTCGTCTCCCTGTCTGAGCAACTGATCCAGATGACTCAGCTGCCTGTGATCCCTGTGCACCTCTCTGTGGACACACTCGAGCAAAGTGTCCATGCTGTTTACAGATGCGGCAGTTGCCGAACACTCCTCTGCACTGTTCAGTGGAATGCTTCCCTCCACAAGTGCTACAGTAGGGTCCGGTATAACTCTGACCCTGACCAGTCTGTCTAGAGCCACTCGAACTAGAGGAGCTACTCCCAGCTTTCTTGAATTTCTTCCCCTTAGCCTTCAGGAAGTCTTTCTTCCCACTTCCACTACCACTTTCAAATCGAGGGAATGGTGGAGGCATCTGTGAACTCGGTACTGAAGGCACAAACGAAGCCTCTTTCTGTCTTATCAATCCGGCTTCGGCTCCCTTAGCTCGGTTCAAGGCATCAGTGAAATTGTTTGGCCTTCCGATATTCACCAGGGTAAAGATTTCAGGATTTAGACCATTTATAAACTGGTCTGCAACGGCCTCATCACTCCAGCCACATGAGGGGCAAATCGGAGCAGAGTGGAGAACTTAGCCACATAATCCTCAATGTTTAACTGGCCCTGTCTCAAGTTTGCAAACTCGGCTCCCTTGTCCTTCCTATATGAAACTGGAAAGAACCGTAGATAAAATTCAGTCTTAAACACATTCCAGGTAATGGCCGTACCTCGTAATTCCAAAGCCCGTTTTGTCGTGTTCCACCAGTGTTTAGCAACGTCATGCATCTGGTGTCCGATCAGTTTCACCCTCTTTTCCTCAGTATATTCCAAAGATTCGAACAACGATTCAATATCGTCCAACCAACTTTCACATTCCACAGAATTCTCCGTTCCTTTCAAAGTCGGTGGATGGATTGACTGAAATCTTTTCAGCAATTTCTCCATTGGAGTAGGGGTCACATCCATAGGAGGATTCGATGTACTTCCCTGTTCTGGTATCCTTCTCGGAGGCATATCTGATAATCGAAGAGGTTAGTAATTCCAAATACCACTTACCAGTTTCAATCCTCCTCGGTTCATCTTACAGCTGATCCATTCCAATAATATACAATACCATAACAATATCAGATAATTCAGGTAGCATATATTAAAACAGGAATCATGCTAGCAATCAAAAGCAGGAAAGAAAATCAATCTACCCCGCTCACTAGCTTCTATCTCAGTCTAAGGGATCTATCGCTCTGATACCACCTGTTGTGGAGACCCGGACGCTAATCAAGTTCTTAATCATCTTTGGGACTAATCAATCAATTATAAAACAGGGTCTAAAAATTTTTCTTTTTTTTAAAATGCGGAACGTAGTGAAATCAAACCATACATACATATCAGTATATAAAATACAAGTCCTGTATCACAAACATTTATTCAAACTAGGGTTTGACAACTACTATCAAGTGTTCAACCCTATCTCTAGTCCAAGTCCGGTGCCACCACTCTAATCACGATCTCTCTCTTCATCTCCTGGACCCTGATCCTGTCCCACCTGTTGTCAAGTACACATACAGACAAGACAACAGCCGGATAAACCGGTGAGAATATACTCCCAGTATAAATCAACGAAACATGCAATCATACAAACAATATAAAGCATGTAATCAGGTAACAGATATATGTAACAAAGTCTGAAACATAATCAATATCAAACTGTCGACAATACTCGTAGCTACATCATTCAGACTAGACTCAATCCTAGTCTAGGGATCCCGATTCCAGAAGTTGGCATGCGTATATCGACTAGCAGTAATAGAAAAGACTCCTGTTCTATCCACGCCGATATGGTATCGATCAACAGTAATAGAAAAGACTCCAGTTCTATTCACATCGATACGGTATCGATTACCAGTAATAGAGGAAGCTATTATTCTATCCACATCAATATAGTACCGATTAACAGTAATAGAAGCAACTCTAATTCTATCCACATCGATATGACATCGATTAACAGTAATAGAAGAGCTACTAATCTATCCACATCGATACAATACTGATTAACAGTAATAGAAAAAGCCACCATCCTATCCACATCGATAGCCAAACATCCAGTGACAGTCTTTGGCACATCCGCCAATACACAATCTTATGACATTGTGCAATGTGCCCGTGGTGATCCCACCACTAACGGCACTTCTGTCATAAGATTACTCTTCTAATACCTGTAATCTATAACTCAAGAAAACAAGTATATCAATCAATCAATGCAAATATCAATGCAATAAAGTAAAGTATGTGATTTAGGGAAACCCAAGTCTAAACCGACTCAAGTCCATCTCCCAATACCACATTGACTTATACCTTTCTTTCGTCGGTTTCTGGCTCAGTCAAAGTCCTGAACTCACAATCTGTCTGGTACTGACAATATCAATAATCTCATATCAATATACTAGTCAATTCCATAACAATCTGATCAATCTGGATTTAATTCAAAATCAACGGTATACCGGTACAATTTCAATATCCCCGTCAATACAACATCACCAGATAACAGTTACAATCCATAACCCATATCCAATACAATTCGTAATCCAATCATGATTTAAATATGTCCGGTATAACTCAATATACCCTAACAATTCATAACAATTCCATAATCAGTCTGTTTTCTGATCTGACTTCGCTTCTATGATGTCTAACATGTCCAGAACATCATATATGAATTACATCAAATTTCTACAATATCACATTTTCAAATGATACCAGAAATCAATAAAACTTACGTCCAGTTGTAGCTGTCAACGAGAGGATCACGGTACTGTGTCCGGATTTAATTTCTGATATACAATTCTTTCAAAACCACAAATTGAGCACACGAAGAAAACTTGAAAAGCTACTCTCGGTTCTCGGCTAATTTATCTGAAATGTTGGTAGCAATTAACACTTTAATATATATCACATGCATGCCATTCCACGTGTCTTCCTCTCAACTTTCATCCAATTTTCTCAAAAATTACGAAAATGCCATTGCCAATATTTACGAAAATGCCATTGCCATCCAATAATTACGAAAATGCCATTGCCATCCCATAATTACGAAAATGCCATCCATAATTACGAAAATGCCATCAATACGATTTTATTTTCGGGGTCTCACAACAATGATAACATCTCGGGCCTTACAATATTATATTATTAATATAATATAATATAATATAAAAAAATAATAATAAACAAAGATGATAAATTAGAAACTTACGTACAGAAATTCATCTTCAACAAAGAGCCGAGAGGAGAGAGAAAAAGATTAAGGGTTTTCAGATTTTCTTTTCGATCGTGCGATTTATCGGTTTATCTAATCGACGAACCGACTTCAGTTCTGGGATCGTTGACACGAGGTCTTCGATTTGAGGTATAAATTTTGTAGTTTTGGTGATGTTTGAAATTCGTCGATTTTTGGAATAAATCTGATAAATTACTAAATCATATTGAAATTGAAGATTGTTGAGTAGTGTATGATTTTAACGAAGTAGATAATATTATAGTGGTGTTATTTTGAATTATTCCTAATTTGTTATAATTAGGGATTTTTAATCGTTGGGTTGAGATTGGAGAGTTTTTTGTCAGTTGTTATTAATTCTGATTATATATTCGGAGTCTGCGAAGTATAGGCTACACGTTGATATAAAGTTTTCGTAATTTGACGGATGTGTAAAATAGCCTATTATTTGAAGTTAATTATTTAGGGTGTATTTGATGGTAGTATTGTGAATTAAATACACAAGAATATTAAATTGTTTAGCGATAATAATTTATAATCGAGTTTTATATTTTGTTGAATTAATTGTTGCCGGGCTATTTGATGTTATATGTTGAGGCTGTTATTATCGTGTTGATACGGTGACAATGATCTGATATTTTCGTTGAATTATTTATATACATCACAAGCCTCAGGATCAAAGAAATAGCCAGACTATATATATACTCGATTATCAGGTACGTGTTGACGTACGAGCATATGTTGTTATTGTTTAGTATTGATGATTACTATTGTGTTGAACGACGATAAATCACTGGATTTGGGTGATTTGATATTATATTTGTTGTTGGTTATTATTGTTGTTATTGTTGACTATCGTTGTTGGGAGACGTCTCGTTGATGTTGTCACGTTGATGTTGTTTTTTCAACGATATTGCTGTCGCCGGTGTTGGGGTGCGACGTATCGTCGATGTTGTTGTTCGTTCGACGATATTGCTGTCGCCGGTGTTGGGGTGCGATGTATCGTTGATGTTGTTGCATTGTGATGTTGTTGAAGTTGTTGTTGGCTGATTGTCCAGAAACGGCAAAGGGAGTATTTCTATTATGATTTCAGTTATATTTTATGTTGTTAATATAACTGTTATGTATTACGATGATGATTGTTGTATATGCTCACCCTTTGAGGGCTGTTTCTGTTGGGCAGGTTACAGGATTATGCGTGAGACAGGATAGTGGTGAAGGACTAGGTGTGTCTAGTCAAACAGTCCTGTAGTTGATAGTCGATAGAGACAGTATAGCTTATTGTGTTATTTGAGTTGTATGTGTGTATTTATTATACTGTTTCTGTTACACTGACGTAGATAGTGTGGTGATTGCACTATTTTGTCGTATATGCATTATATTATTACGTCGTCGAAAAGAAAATTTTTATGCATATGACGTCACCTGTTGCATGATTACGTGGCGAGGTTTGGGGCGCTACATATCACGTGTCCGAACCCTATCTATAGCAACATCAAAGTCCGTGGTCTCCACTCTAAGCATGATCTCTCGTCATCTCCTCGACCCTGATCCTATCCCACCTGTTGTCATGCACACATACAAACACGACAACAGCCGGATAATTCCGGTGAGAATATAATCCCAGTATAAATCAACGAACATGCAATCATATAATCAATCTAAAGCATGAAGCAGATATCAGATATATAACAAAATCTGAAACATAATTAATATCAAACTATCAATCATACTCGTGACTCCACGACTCAGACTAAACTCAATCCTAGTCTAGGGATCCCGGTTTCCAGATGTTGGTATTCCTATATCGACCAGCAGTAATAGAAGAAACTCCGATTCTATCCACGTCGATATAAACAAACATCCAGTGTCTTGACCTATCCGTCACAGACTGTGGCACTATCACCAATACACTATCTTATGACATTGTGCAATGTGCCTGTGGCGATCCCACCACTATCAGGCACTTCTGTCACAAGATTACTCGTCTAATACTCGTCTAATACATGCTTCCTATAAATCCATTGAACAGCATATACAATCAAATCAATGCATATAACAACAATAAGTATGTGATTTAGGGAAACTCAAGTATATCCTACTTGAGTCGATTTCCCGATACCACATTGACTAATACCTTTCGTTTGTAGTCTTGGTCTGAAGCAATGTCAGTTCTGAACTCAAGAATGTCTCTGTAAATCTGAAACGACATATCGAGAATCATAATATCAACATTCCATTCTCAATTCAACACTGAATCTGATTAATCTGGATTTAATTCAAATTAACGGTATAACGGCACAATCTCAGTATTCCCGTCAATACCAAATCAACATAAATAAATTACAATTCATAACTCATATCCGATACAATCTGTAATTCATTCATAATCCAAATCTGTCCGATTTCAAATCAATATAATTAGAAAATCATAGCAATCCCATAATCAGTCTGTTTTTCAATCTGACTTCGATTCTATGATGTTTAACATATCCAGAACACCATATATGAATCATATCGAATTCCTACCACATCATATTTTCAAAACATATCCAAACTCACTAAAACTTACGTCCAGTTAAAGCCTGCGTCGACAGGAACACAGTACTGAAGTCGGATTCAAAATCAGACGGACGGATCGAAGTGTAAAGGCGTAAGGATTTCTTCCACTCTTTCTCGGTTCCTTTCTCCGTTTTTTCCTTTCTTTCTCCTTTCAATTTCTGAAGAGATGCATTTATATATATCAGATTGCATGTGTAAGATACGTGTCATATTTTTAATTCATCTCGATTGGCGCTCGGGCGGTCATAAATTTCCGCTCGGGCGCTTGCTCGGCGCTCGGGCGGTCATATATTTCCGCCCGGGCGCTTGCTCGGCGCTCGGGAGGTTAAAACTTACCGCCCAGGCGCGGGGTGTTCTGCCCTCACGATTAATCATTGGCACTCGGGCGGTCATAAACTGCCGCCCGGGCGCCACATCTTCTGTCCGAAGCATGTTTTATTGAGCATTGGCGCTCGGGCGGTCACTTTCTACCGCTCGGGCACCAATATTTCTGTCCAAAACTTGTACAATTCACATGCTTTGCCCAATCTGGTCTCGGAATGGCCCAGCTATAATCACATCAGTTCTTAATCAATAATCTTAGAGTAATATAATCAAAATCTCAGATTAACAGAATCAAAATCTTGGCCATTACATTCCCCCCCCCCCCCCTAAGATATGATTTCGTCCCCGAAATCCCAGGTAATTAAATCATATCGAAAGGAAATGTATATCATAGAATACTGAATAGAAAACTTACATCAGTTACATAGTGCTGGGAATTCCTGTCTCATATATGATTTAGTCTCCCAAGTATCTTCTTCAATACCATGACAAGTCCACTGGACTTTCAAAAGTGGAATGGTCTTTGTTCTGAGTTTCTTTTCTTTACGATCAATAATCTGAATCGGTTTCTTGATATAACTCAGACTTTCATCAAGTTCTGCCTCGTCTGGCTGAATAACGTGAGAATCATCAGGGAGATATTTCCGCAAAATTGATACATGAAAAACATCATGTATTCCCGATAATGAAGGCGGTAGGGCTAGTCGATAAGCACGGTCTCCTATCTTCTCGAGAATCTCATATGGACCAACGTATCGGGAAGACAATTTCCATTTCTCGCCAAATCTGACAACTCCTCGGAAAGGTTAAATCTTTAAAAATACTCGTTCTCCAATCTCAAATACCAACGATCGTCGTCTGATGTTGGCATATTTGGCCTGTCGATCCTGCGCTGCCTTCATTTTATTTTGAATCAACTTTACTTTCTCCGTCATATCTCTGATCATATCAGGCCCAGTTTCCGGAACTTCAGAGATATCTTCCAAATAAAGAGGGGATCGACACTTCTTTCCGTACAATGCTTCGAATGGAGCCATCTCAATACTCGTTTGATAGATGTTGTACGAAAACTCGAAAAGTGGCAATGCATCTTGCCAATTAGTGCTAAAATCAAGCACTACAGCTCTCAGCATATCTTCTAATGTCTGGATCGTACGCTCTGACTGTCCGCCAGTCTGTGGATGATATGCGGTACTCAAATGTAACTTCATACCGAGAGCTTCCTGCAGGCTCTGCCAGAAGTGCGAAGTAAACCGTGGATCACGGTCTGAGACAAGGCACTCCGTGCAATCTAACCACTTTCTTGACATAGATATCGGCCATCTGATCATATCTGTACGTCATTTTTATGGAATGAAACATGCAGATTTGGTCAATCGATCAATCACAACCCAAATCGCATCACAACCTTGGGAGGATCTTGGTAACTGTGTCACAAAATCCATGGAAATGTGATCCCATTTCCATTCAGGAATGGACAGACTCTGTAACAGTCCTTCAGGTTTCTTCCTTTCTGCCTTTACCTGTTGTCAATTTAGACACTTGGAAACAAATTTTGCAATATCAGTTTTCATCTGTTTCCACCAATATTGTGTCTTCAGATCATTGTACATTTTCCTGCCACCAGGATGAATGCTAAAACGACTGTTGTGCGCTTCTGCTAGTATCCGCTGTCTCAAATCCGAAACATTCGGCACAACTAGACGATTATTCACATACAGTACACTGTCATGTACCTGATACTCTGATCGATGTCCTGCTCTGACCATCGTAATCGAGTTCTGAACATTCTGATCAACTTTCTGAGCCGCTTTAATTTTCAAAATCAGCTCTGGTTAAGCCCGGATAGCACATAATCTCAAAGGCTGACAATCTGTTTCAAAAGCTAATCCAGACAAACAGCAATCTTCAATCAAATTGGAAACACCCATAGTCGATAAGGACAAAGAACATACCTTTCGACTCAGTGCATCAGCTGCTGCATTCGATTTTCCTGGATAGTACTTGATCTCACAATCAAAATCTTTTAATAAATCCAGCCATCTTCGCTGTCTCATATTCAGTTCGGACTGTGAAAACAGATATTTCAAGCTTTTGTGATCAGAACATATTTCGAATTTCTCACCATAGAGGTAGTGTCGCCATATTTTTAACGCAAAGACGATGGCTGCCAATTCAAGATCATGAATTGGATAACGAGATTCATGGGGTTTCAACTTTCTCGAGGCATAAGCAATCACGTGCCCTTGCTACATCAAAACACAACTCAATCCGATGTGAGATGCATTACAATAAACAACAAATCCACCAGTACCTGACGGGATAGTCAACACCGAAGCACTGGTTAGTCTTTTCTTCAATTCAAGAAAACTGGTCTCACATTCTTCAGACCAAACAAACGGTGCATTTTTCTGAGTCAATTATGTAATTGGCTTGGCAATACTAGAGAAATCTTTGATAAATCGATGGTAGTATCTTGCCAAACCCATAAAACTGCGAATCTCTGGCACAAAAATCAGTCTCGGCCAAGAAATCACGGCTTCAACCTTACTGGGATCAACAGAAATACCATCTCCGGATATAATGTGACCCAGAAATACCACGTGTCTCAGCCAAAACTCGTATTTTGAGAGTTTGGCATACAATTTCTCAGCTCTCAATATTTTCAACACAGTTCTTAAATGCTCTGCATGTTCCATCATATTCTTTGAATAAATCAATATATCATCAATGAATATGATAACAAACTCATCAAGATATCTTTGAAAGACACAGTTCATCAACCCCATAAATACAGCCGGTGCATTTGTCAAACCAAATGGCATGACAATAAATTC
Organism: Primulina eburnea; assembly: GCF_022965805.1. Taxonomy (NCBI): domain Eukaryota; kingdom Viridiplantae; phylum Streptophyta; class Magnoliopsida; order Lamiales; family Gesneriaceae; genus Primulina; species Primulina eburnea. The sequence continues at coordinate 9,189,639 of NC_133118.1, read as the reverse complement.
ATAGTGTCCACACCTGGTTCTAAACGCTGTCTTTGAGATATCAAAATCCCTGACTCTCAGCTGATGGTATCCAGATCTCAGATCGATCTTGGAATACACCGAAGAACCCTGCAACTGGTCAAATAAATCATCAATACGAGACAATGGATATTTATTCTTTACCGTTTCCTTGTTCAGTTGCCGTTAGTCGATACAAAGTCTCATCGACCCATAAATCTTCCTCACAAACAGTACTGGAGCATCCAAAGGAGATACACTCGGTCTGATGTAACCCTTGGCCAGTAGATCCTCCAACTGTTCTTTCAACTCCATCGGTGCCATCCTGTACGGAGCCCTCGAAATCTGAACTGTTCCTGGCATCAACTCAATGCTGAAGTCTATCTCTCGAATCGGAGGTAATCCAGGAATCTCATCGGGAAAGACATCAGCAAACTCACACACCACTGGAAAGTCCGCCAATGATGGGCTCGAATTGTGGTAACAATCGACTGTGGCTCTGTACTTGGTTAACATATAAATACCGATAATACAATCAAAATCAGATATCCCAAGCACAATACAGTCTAACTCAATCTCATGCCCATCGTACTGCAGTATACAAGATTTCACAGACTTCACCGATAACAAACTTGTCCCTAACGGAGTATAGACAGACACTACCGCAGACTACGATTCAATAGGTAATGTATGACTCAATGCAAACCTCTCAGAAATAAATGTATGTGATGCACCAGTATCTATCAATACATATGCAGGATAACCAAAAATAAAACAGTTACCTGCCACAACATCATCAGGTGCATCCTGTTCCTGCTCCTCGGTCAAAGCAAAAACTCGGGCCTGCTGTCTAGGAGGCTGGCTCAGTGTCTGGCTTCCTCCTGGCCTCTGTTGTGACTGTGTAGACGGTGCTGGCTGGAAATAATAAACAGCTGATGGTTGTCTACCTGTCTGAGCCGCTGATCCAGATGACTCAGCTGCCTGGGATCCCTGGGCACCTCTCTGTGGACATACTCGGGCAAAATGTCCCTGTTGTTTGCAGATACGGCAGCTGCCAAACACTCCTCGGCACTGCTCAGTGGAATGCTTCCCTCCACAAGTATTGCAATAAGGTCCAATATAACTCTGTCTCTGTCGAGGTCTCCCAGAGCTAGAAGAACTGCTCCCTGACTTCTTGAATTGATTCCCTCTAGCTTTCAAGAAATCCTTCTTTTCGCCACTGCTGCTGCCACCTTCGAATCGAGGAGGTGGTTGCTATGGTCCCGGTACTGGAAGCATAAACGAAGCTCCTCTCTGTCTCATCAGACCGGTTTCAGCTCCCTTGGCTCTGTTCAAAGCGTCGGTAAAATTGTTCGGTCTCCCAGTGTTTACCAACGTAAATATTTCCGGATTTAGGCCATTTATGAACTGATCAGCGACGGCCTCATCATGTTCAGCCACATGTGGAGAAAATCGCAACAGTGAAGAGAACTTGGCCACATATTCCTCAATATGTAACTGGTCCTGTCTCAAGTTTGCAAACTCAGCTCCCTTGTCCTTCCTGTACGACACTGGAAAGAACCTCTGATAGAATTAAGTTCTAAACACATTCCAGGTAATGGTCGTACCTCGGTGTTCCAATGCCTTCTTCTTCATAATCCACCAGTTCTTTGCAACGTCGTGTAACTGGTGTCCTGTAAGTTTCACTTTCCGCTCATCATTATATTCCAAGGACTCAAACAGCATTTCAATATCATCCAGCCAATTTTCAGAATCCATGGAAGTCTCCGTTCCTTTCAAAGTTGGTGGATGAAATGACTGAAATCTTTTCAATAGTGTCTCCATTGGAGTGGCTGTAACGTCCATTGGAGGATTCGAGGTGCTACCCTGCTCTGGTCCTCTTCTCGGAGGCATATCTGAATATCAAAAGGTTAGCAATCACATGATAAATATGTCTCAGCCTCTTTGTGATAATCTTACCTCTGATCAAGAATCGGTTCTGATCCATACTCAATAATACACATTACCATATCAAAATCAGATAATTCAGGTAAACATGTATTAAAGCAATAAATCATGCTAGCAATCAAAAGCAGGAAAGAAACACATTCTACCCCGCTCACTAGCTCCTATCTCAATCTGAAAGATCTATCGCTCTGATACGACCTGTTGTGGGGACCAGGACGCTAATCATGTTCTTAATCATCATTGGGACTAAATAATCAATTATAATAAACAAAGTCTTTTTTTTTAAAAGCAGAACGTAATGGAGTCAACTTCATATACATATCAATATAAAAGTACAAATCTGGTACTATATATACAATCATTCAAACTAGGGTTTAACAACTAGGTATCACGTGTCCGAACCCTATCTATAGCAACATCAAAGTCCGTGGTCTCCACTCTAATCATGATCTCTCGTCATCTCCTCGACCCTGATCCTGTCCCACCTGTTATCATGCACACATGCAAACACGACAACAGCCGGATAATTCCAGTGAGAATATAATCCCAGTATAAATCAACGAACATGCAATCATATAATCAATCTAAAGAATGAAGCAGATATCAGATATATATCAAAATCTGAAACATAGTTAATATCAAACTATCAATCATACTCGTGGCTCCACGACTCAGACTAGACTCAATCCTATTCTAGGGATCCCGGTTTCCAGTTGTTGGTATTCCTATATCGACCAACAGTAATAGAAGAAACTCCGATTCTATCCACGCCGATATAACCAAACATCCAGTGTCTTCACCTATCCGTCACAGACTGTGGCACTATCGCCAATACACTATCTTGTGACATTGTGCCATGTGCTCGTGGCGATCCCACCATTATCAAGCACGTCTGTCACAAGATTCCTCGTCTAATACTCGTCTAATACATGCTTCCTATAAATCCATATAACAGCATATAAAATCAAATCAATGTATATAACAACAATAAGTATGTGATTTAGGGAAATTCAGGTATATCCTACTTGAGTCGATTTCCCGATACCACATTGACTTATACCTTTCATTTGTAGTCTCGGTCTGAAGCAATATCAGTTCTGAACTCAAGACCGTCTTTATAAATCTGAAATGACATATCGAGAATCATAATATCAATATTTCATTCTCAATTCAACACTGAATCTGATTAATCTGGATTTAGTTCAAATTAACGGTATCACGGCACAATCTAAGTATCCCCGTCAATACCAAATCAACAGACATCAATTACAATTCATTACTCATATCCGATACAATCTGTAATTCATACATAATCCAAATCTGTCCGATTTCAAATCAATATAATCAGAAAATCATAACAATCCCATAATCAGTCTGATTTCAATCTGACTTCGATTCTATGATGTTTAACATATCCAGAACACCATACATGAATCATATCAAATTCCTACCACATCATATTTTCAAAACATATGCAAAATCAATAAAACTTATGTCCAGTTGAAGCCTGCATCGACAGGAACACAGTACTGAAGTCGGATTCAAAATCAGACGGACGGATCGAAGTGTAAAGGCGTAAGGATTTCTTCCACTCTTTCTCGGTTCCTTTCTCCGTTTTTTCCTTTCTTTCTCCTTTTAATTTCTGAAGGGATGCATTTATATATATCAGCTTGCATGTGTAATATACGTGTCATATTTTTAATTCATCTCGGTTGGCGCTCGGGCGGTCATAAATTTCCGCCCGGGCGCTTGCTCGACGCTCGTGCGGTTAAAACTTACCGCCCGGGCGCGGGGTGTTCTGACCTCATGATTAATCATTGGCACTCGGGCGGTCATAAACTGCCGCCCGGGCGCCACATCTTCTGTCCGAAGCATGTTTTGTTGAGCATTGGCGCTCGGGCGGTCACTTTCTACCGCTCGGGCACCAATAGTTCTGTCCAAAACTTTTACAATTCACATGCTTTGCCCAATCTGGTCTCGGAATGACCCGGCTATAATCACATCAGTTCATAATCAATAATCTTAGAGTAATATAATCAAAATCTCAGATTAAAAGAATCAAAAACTTGGCCATTACATAATTAGTATAAGCATATATACACATAAAATCCCATGTTGGGATGGTCGTTTTGTAGTCGGCCATTGGGTACCCGACTCGGTCGGATAAAACGTGATGGTGTCATATATATGGTTTTCCAACAACTTTTATTATTGTTATGCTATTTTGTGCATAATATTTATTTAATTATATATTTTTTAACCATATTATTATGTAATATAATTTTTTCATTGTGATGTTTTACTGAATATATAATAAAATAAATTTTTTATATTGGAGTTCAGTAAGATAAAATGAAAATACATTGTCTTTTTTAATGTTTGAGGGAAATTTAAAAAAAAAGATATAATTTTTGAAGCTAAATTCCAGGTACCCCGACGAGACCCAGAATTTTTCAGGTACACGAAATGTCAGGTAGTGTAACATTTAAGTTCTGGTTCGGTAATAAATTTGCTACTCGAATTTTTGGGGTAGCCGAAATACCCGAATCCGAGGAACCTGGCCCGACACCCACCCCTACATGATATGTTGAAATATAGGCATTTTTGTGAAAAATTAAATCTTGAATTATTAATATATAGAGTGATTGAAAAGTGAGGCGACACATATGGTCAAACATAATATCCCATGTTATGATGAGATATAGGAATTTATGGAAAACATTAATTCTCCAACGAAGGTGAGTATATATATATATATATAATTGTGCATATATATATATATATATAAATATATATATATATATATATATATATATATATATATATATATTTAATTGTGCTATTTTTCGATCTAAACTGGGTAAAATAATGAACTAACATAATAACATGCAAATCACTCTAGGCAGATAAACTTCATTGATCAAACCATGTGCAACAGGATCACCAGAGAAGATGTTTTTACATTCGCATATATTAATTAAGCTGGACTCCAAACCAGTCTGGGATTAGCGGAGATGGCTTCATGTATCTCCTTTCGAACAGATCTCCCCACATTTGATAGTCAAATCAAGTTCACGATCGGAGGCTATGTTCCTTGTTTGGATTCTACCAGTAATAACAAACAATTTGTGCATTGAAACTAGGACACCGAATTTAAAAAATCCGGAGTCAGTGCGACAGCAACGGGGCATGGCGCTAGGAAGCTGGTGTCAAGGGAATTATTTAAAAAAAAAATTGTTATGGCCAATACTTGTTGGGGAATGAGAAGGAACTTTTGTTGTGCTTTTAATGTCTCTTCTGTGTTATCAACATTTGATAATATATTTATTAAAATTATACAAGTTGTATGTCATTAGGATTCTTAATCGTAATCTCATTAGGACTCTTAATTTTCATTAAATAAAACTCTCATATTTTTATTATATTCTATATTTATCAACTTTTGATAGTGCATGATATATTTATATTTTATACACACATCTTTATATCTACATATATAGTATATAAATTTATTAATACATCCACTCAAACACAAATAATATATGCATACACATTAATTAATATTAAATAAAATTATTTAATTTTTTAATTAACTTATTATTTAACTAAATCTAGACCTTCTGTGGGGACCCGGATGCTAATCATGTTCTTAATCATCATTGGGACAATTAATCAATTATAAAAACAGGGTCTAAATTTTTTTTTTAAATACAAAGCGGAAGCGTCATGTAATTTACTCAAATTACATATTAAACATAAACATACAAATCTTGTGCTATCTACAAGAGTTCAACTAGGTCCAACTACATATCAGTGCTGAATCCTATGTTGCTTCGAAGCCCGGATCTCCACGCTATCTAATCTTCTCTCATCCTCTTCTTGACCCTGATCCAGCCCCACCTGTTGTCATGCACACATACAAAACAAGACAACAGCCGGATAACTCCGGTGAGATATGAATATCCCAGTATAAACAATGTAAACATGCAGTCATATAAAAGCATATACGAAAGCATATAAGAAGTATTCATAACATGTCTCAAATCAGAAATATAAATCAATATCAAGCATTCAATAAACATGAATGATATAAAACTGTAAATCAACATGTCATATCAGACTCAACTCAATCGACGCGTCGTCTCAGACTCGACTCAACTGACGCGTCGTCTCAGACTCGACTCAACTCTATCCCAGGGATCCCGATATCTGGATATTGAGAATTATATCAAATCTCCGTAGATAGGAATGACTCAACCCTAAACGGCATCGATATAATTCCTATATCCAGTGTCTGGGCGAAACAGCCACAGAATTGACGAATCAGTCAAGAATTAAGCGACTCAGCTATAGTTTAGACGAATCAGTCAAGATTAAGCGAATCAGCTATAGTTTAGACGAATCAGTCGATAACTAGACAAATCAGTCAATAATAAAGCGAATCAGCCAATAGCTAGACGAATCAGTCAATAACCAGACGACTCAGCCGGTGACTAGGCGAATCAGCCAATGACTCAACAACTCAGTAATCAATACATGCAATGACTATAAATCAATAGACAACAACGTCAATCTTATCAATTACAAATCTCAATGTAATAATCTAAGTATGTGATTTAGGGAGACTCGAGTCAAACCTTACTCGAGTTGTGCAATCCCAACTCAACATTAATTTATACCTTTCTTTCTGTTACTCTGACTCTGTCGAAGTCTCGAACCCAAAGCCTGCCAATACTCAATCTGACAAGAACAATATCGAGGAGTATAATATCAATACACCACTCGAATCAAATCTGTTCTGCTCAATACTTAACCTAATTCGATATCGATGGCATAACGGTATAATATCAATATACCCAACAATACCATATCAATCGGATATTAATTCTAACATCTCATATTTGATAACAAGTCCATTCTGATATCAAATCTCAATCAACTCCACTCCAAAAATCATGACAATTTCATATGGTATCTGTTCCTCAGTCCGGTTTCGATTATACGATGTCTAACATGCCAGGAACATCATATATGAATCATATCAGATTCTGACAATACCATAATTTCAAATCATATCAAAACGTAGCAAAACTTACGTCCAGTTGTAGCCTACGTCGATAGGAACTCGGTACTGAAGTCAGATTCAAAATCAGACGGACGGATTTCTCGTACGTTGAATTCTAAAATCAAAAGTTAAAGATTTGCTCTGAATTCTCGTTTTCTCCCTATTTCCATTCTGAGGAATTACGTTTATATATATATATATGTATATTGCATGTAAATCGTACGTGGCTTCTCCAAAATTTGCCAAAACACCACTCGCGCATATGCGCGCTTCATCTCGCGCATATGCGCCAAAGATTCTGGAGCTGTCGCGCATATGCGCGCATATGCGCGAGGGCTTCTGGACCCCTCGCGCATATGCGCGTGTTTCTTCGCGCATGTGCGCCGGTCATTTCTTTGGAGATGTTCGGCCGAACATCTCGAGATGTTCGGTTGAACATCTTGGCTTATATTATAACGATGCCCGACTTCTTCATTCAAGTTCGTATAACCTCAATCATGAAATTAATCAACGTATGATTACAGTAATTAAGTCTCGGGCATTACATTTCTCCCCCTCTTAGATCTGAGTTCGTCCTCGAACTCACAAGTAATCGATTTAGATATATCAGAAGAGATGTATTCAGAGTTTAAATCAAAACTCATCTCCATGAATCTGTTCTGAAATTTCAATTCTCATATCAAGTTCTATTTCTGGAAATAGTTCTGATAAAGTCAATCTCGCAGCAGTGGTTATACAACATCTGTATATACCCATCAACAGGTCGTAACAATTCAACATCATCAGCTGTTATCGAATCTGTTTATTTCAATCAAAGATATATTTGATCTTTGATCTCAGTTACCAACAGTCATCATCCGACGTTGGCATATTCAGTCTATTTATTATGAGCTGTTTTCATTTTCTTCTGAATTAGCTTCATCTTTTCAGTCACATCTCTGATCATGTCAGGTTAAATCCCAGGAATCTCAGAGACATCATCTCAATAAAGAGGGAATCTGTACTTCTTAACGTACAACGTGTCTAATAGTGTCATTCCCATACTCATTTAATATCTGTTGTGGTATACAATTCACAACATGGCAATAAATCCTGCCAATTAGTGTTAAATCAAACACTACAACTCTAAGCCTATGTTCTGGAATCTGGATACTCCACTCTGACTGTCCGTCAGATAGTGAATACTATTCAGTATTCAGATATAATCTAGTATCCAACTCTTACTGTACATTCGGTCAAATGCGCAAAATTAACCAAAATCACGGTTTAATATAATCAATTCTCAACATTTCGTGTAATCTAATTACTTTTCTGACAAAATCTCAGTCATATATCATATTTGTACATCTTCATGTACGAGTTAGCACTCGCAGACTGGGTCAGTCTGTCATTCCTAACTCAATCCACACTCAATTCCGAAAGGAAAATAGTAATTTCATTACGATAGCCATAGAAATGTACTCCCATTTCTATTTAGAACTATACAATTCTGTAATAAATCTTCTAATTTCTATCTTTCTGTCTTTTCTGTTAGCAATTCAGACATATCCGTATAATTTCTGCCAACCTTTCAATACATTTCTGTTATAACTGATCTCATCTGTCTATATCACCACTATCTGTTCGAATACAATACAGTCTCAATCATCAGACTGAACACTGAATCCACGACTGTAAGTTTCTGACAATATCTGTAATTTCTGATTCGAACTATTTGATATACACAAATCAGTTAATAACATAAATTAAAGAGGAAATACCTACCTGGTATTCAGCTCTGACTATCACTATCCATCTTTGTTGTACAATTCTGACACATCTGACATCACAGAATAATCAATCTCATACAAAATACAAAATCACGTATCTGTTACTCTGATCGACACTCTGTTCCGACTATCGATATTGAGTTCTAAATATTCTAATCAGCTTTTTAAACTGCTATCGATTCGAAATCAGCTCTGGTTCGGACTGGTACAATGTAATCTCCATTGTCTACAATCTGTCTCAAACCCGTATTCAGAATAAGCATCAATATTCAATCAGATTCAAGGCTAAAATCAATCTCTCTAATTGGAATCAGATCTGAAGTCTTATAAGAGAAAACATCATTAACTTTCATATCATTGGTAAATCAACCAATGATAACTCAACTTCAGTAAATCAACTGAATACATAAGGAGTCACTCTGCTCCTTTCTGTAATAATCGAGTCATAGCTAGTACGAATATCAAAGGAATTCTCAGTCTAGAATTCTTATCGTACAATATTCATCTCTTGATCATCTCAGGTCTGAGTCTCACCATCTTCTGAAAATAATCTAGGGTAGCTCTGTACTTGATCAGCATATCAATCAATATCAGTAATGCAGTTCCAAAATCATAGAACACCAGTACAATACAAGCTACCACACGATCTAACTCGATCTCATTCTCATCCTACTGTAGTATACAAGATCTAACATAATCACTGATACAAGATCTTTTCCCAAAGGAACAGAAATAAATACTATAGTAAATAGGGACTCAACAGATAATGCATGCATCAATGCAAATATTTCAGAAATAATAGTATGTGAAGCACCGGTATTCCTCAATACATATGCAGGAAAATCAAACAAATCAGTTACCTACAGCATCATCATCTGGTGCTTCCTGAGCCTGCTCCTCAGTCAAAGCAAATACTCTGGCCTGCTGTCTAGGAGGTTGGCCAACTGTCTGGCTTCCTCCTGGCCTCTGCTGTGACTGAGATGGTGCTGGCTGAAATAAAGGAACGTCAGCTGATTGTCTAATCCACTGTGCCGCTGATCCCGCGGATTCAGCTCCCTGGGATCTTTGGGAACCCCTCTGTGGACATGCTCTGGCAAAATGTCCCTGTTGTTTGCAGAAGTGGCAGCTACCAAGTACTCCTTGGCATTGTTCAGTTGAATGTCTCCCACCACAATTTCCGCAATAAACGCCAGTATAACTCTGCTGAGAACCACTGGAGCTAGAAGAACTGCCGCCAGGCTTCTTAAACTGCTTTCCTCTAGCCTTCAGAAAATCTTTCCTCCCACCACTGCTACTGCTACTATCGAATCGGGGAGGTGGTTGTTGTGGTCTCAACACTGGAGGAACAAATTCAGCTCCTCTCTGCCGTATCAGGCCCGCTTCAGCGCCCTTTGCTTTATTCATGGCATCAGCAAAGTTATTGGGTCGCCCTGTGTTCACCAAGGTAAATATATCTAGATTCAAGCCATTGATGAATTGGTCGGCAACGGCTTCGTCATTTCCAGCCACATGTGGAGCAAACTTCAACAAGGTCGAGAACTTGGTCACATATTCTTCAATGTTCAGCTAACCCTGTCTCAAATTGGCAAACTCCGCCCCCTTGTCTTTTCTGTACGATATTGGGAAAAATCTCTGATAAAACTCAGTTTTAAATACATCCCAAGTAATAATCGTACCTCGCTGCTCCAAGGCCCTCTTCATTGTAACCCACCAGCTTTGTGCAACATCAAGCAACTGGTGCCCAATCAATTTAATCTGGCGCTCATCACTGTACTCCAGTGAATCAAACAGCAACTCAATGCTACCTAACCAACTCTCACACTCGACTGAGGTCTCAGTACCTTTCAGAGTGGGTGGTTTGAATGACTGAAACCTCTTCAGCAAGGTTTCCATCGGAGTCGGTGTTACATCCATTGGAGGATTCGATGTACTACCCTGTTCTGGAATTCTTCTGGGAGGCATATCTGAAACTCAAAAGGATTAGTAATCCAATCCAACACACCCGTTTCAATTCAGTCTCTCCTCCGATCATCTTACTGCTGATCGAGAATCAATTCAGATTCGTTCCCAATAATACACATTACCAAATCAAATCAGATAAATCAAGTAACATGTATTATATAAAGCAGTAAGCATGCTAGCATTCACGAGCAAGGAAAGAAAACCTCAATCTACCCCGCTCACTAGCCTCTTCTATCTCAATCTCAAGAATCTACAGTTCTAGTACCTACAGCTCTGATACCACCTGTTGTGGGGACCCGGACGCTAATCATGTTCTTAATCATCATTGGGACAATTAATCAATTATAAAAACAGGGTCTAAATTTTTTTTTTAAATACAAAGCGTAAGCGTCATGTAATTTACTCAAATTACATATTAAACATAAACATACAAATCTTGTGCTATCTACAAGAGTTCAACTAGGTCCAACTACATATCAGTGCTGAATCCTATGTTGCTTCGAAGCCCGGATCTCCACGCTATCTAATCTTCTCTCATCCTCTTCTTGACCCTGATCCAGCCCCACCTGTTGTCATGCACACATACAAAACAAGACAACAGCCGGATAACTCCGGTGAGATATGAATATCCCAGTATAAACAATGTAAACATGCAGTCATATAAAAGCATATACGAAAGCATATAAGAAGTATTCATAACATGTCTCAAATCAGAAACATAAATCAATATCAAGCATTCAATAAACATGAATGATATAAAACTGTAAATCAACATGTCATATCAGACTCAACTCAATCGACGCGTCGTCTCAGACTCGACTCAACTGACGCGTCGTCTCAGACTCGACTCAACTCTATCCTAGGGATCCCGATATCTGGATATTGAGAATTATATCAAATCTCCGTAGATAGGAATGACTCAACCCTAAACGGCATCGATATAATTCCTATATCCAGTGTCTGGGCGAAACAGCCACAGAATTGACGAATCAGTCAAGAATTAAGCGACTCAGCTATAGTTTAGACGAATCAGTCAAGATTAAGCGAATCAGCTATAGTTTAGACGAATCAGTCGATAACTAGACGAATCAATCAATAATAAAGCGAATCAGCCAATAGCTAGACGAATCAGTCAATAACCAGACGACTCAGCCGGTGACTAGGCGAATCAGCCAATGACTCAACAACTCAGTAATCAATACATGCAATGACTATAAATCAATAGACAACAACGTCAATCTTATCAATTACAAATCTCAATGTAATAATCTAAGTACGTGATTTAGGGAGACTCGAGTCAAACCTTACTCGAGTTGTGCAATCCCAACTCAACATTAATTTATACCTTTCTTTCTGTTACTCTGACTCTGTCGAAGTCTCGAACCCAAAGCCTGTCAATACTCAATCTGACAAGAACAATATCGAGGAGTATAATATCAATACACCACTCGAATCAAATCTGTTCTGCTCAATACTTAACCAAATTCGATATCGATGGCATAACGGTATAATATCAATATACCCAACTGTAATGCCCGGTTACTCGTACAAATGATTAGTAACACGTTTATGTCGTTTATTTTGTAGTTAATTACCTTATTAGATTTCACGTTATGATTGAAGTATCAATATTGAGTTTGAACATGACTTTTATATTGTTTAGGGTGCATTGAGAATGAATAAATGTCAAAATGGTGATGGTAAGTTGGGTACATAGAAATAGTGTTATGAAGTTGGTAGGAAATGAGATGTAGATATGGTAGTTTTTACGGGTTTTAGCATAATGATTTGAATATTAATCCAAATTGTGTGAGGCCATAACCATTAGAAAGCTAAGACATAATGCTACAACTTTCACGTTTTGGGTTTTGTCCAAATCATTGTGGAGGACAAGCCAAAAGCGCCCCGAAGTGTGTCGTGTATACCGTCATTCCTTCACTGACATATGTTAGGAGAATGGGCATAACTTTTTACTCAGACCTCCAAATGACCTGAAACCAGTGGGAGATTCAAGCCAAGACATAGGGCTACAACTTTGTAGTTTACCATTTTTTCAGATTATGAACGGAAGGTACGTTTCCGGAGCGATCTTTGACGAAGTAGTGCGCAGAAGCAGAATAGGTGGCGCCTGAGCGGTAATAAATTACCGCCCGAGCGCCAATGGTTCTGCATTTTTGGTTTCGGACAGAACATTCCGCGCTCGGGCGGTAGAAAATGACCGCCCGAGCGCCGCCCAGTATAAAATAGGATAAGTATCGAATTTCTGAACAATTTCTTCAGCAGTTTCCTCTCTTTATCAGCGAGAACTCGAGGGAAACACAAGAAATTTTCCACCAAGTGCTTTCTTCTTCATTTCCTTTATTGTTTTGAAGTGAGAACTTAGTTCTCCATCTCAAGAGCATCATATAGGTGTAAGTTTTCTTCTCTTTTAGTTATCCTACATGTATAGGAGTGATTTTCATCTAGTTTATATAGTGATGGGATTTTGATATATTTTACAGTATAGGAGCGAGATACATCGTCTGAAACAAGTATTCGTACGCTTGGACAGTAAGTTGGCATGTTCTTGAAATAATACATGAGTAATATTATGATTTTCAAATGCTTCTCATTATCTATTGATATATGTACATTGTTAGTATGTTTATTGATGAAAACATAGCACCATATTCCATTGTTATGTATTAAATATGTAAAGAACTCATGAGTATTGATGATGGGTGCTATGTCATGAACAAGAACATGAACATGAAAAGAAAAGGATTGATTTACATGATATAGAGCTTGTTGACATCATGGGTGGTTTTAAGTCCACCAAAGCTATTGGCCAATATATGTTCATGGGGCGTGGGGATGCCAAAGGTTGCTCCCTGACTTCCAACACAGTAGTAGCTATATAGTAAAGCAAGCACGGTAGTACAGGTCAACTAATGAGGCTCAAGTACAAAAATGAACATTGAATATATGCTACGGTATGACATGTTTTTAAGATTCATTGTTGATTACGACTTGATATGTATGTTCCTTCGATGCATATTGATACATACAAGTGCCAACTTATTGAGTTTATAAACTCACGTAGCTCATGTATTACAGGATCAGGTAGTGAAGATGCGTAGGATGCCGGTTCGCCAATGGATGCTAGTGACGTGCCTCACCTCGACAAGAACCGGGCTTCTTATTGTATAGCTTCCGCATATGTATTATAATGAATTGAATGTCAGGGTTTGAAACAAGTTTTACAATGTTTATGGCTAGGGGTATGATGGTACAGAATATGTTTGTGTGTAAGAATACGATTATATATATATGGGTTGATGTTGTTGCTTGAGTTGAGTTTGTGTCTATGTATATATGAATGTTGTTGGTTGGTTTGGGCTTATACAAAATATAGGGACATCATGCCAAAATTTTTACAAACCGTCAAAGTGATGCCCCTTGTTTGATTTGATTCATAATATAGTTATATCATTCAAACCTTATTTTGATTATGGTAATTATGCTAAGTATAGAGTAAGGGTGTGACAATTTTTATGGTATCAGAGCCCACGGTTCTTTGACAGGGAAGACACTGCACTTCATCCATATGGAGAACTTGGCAAGTAAGTATCTTTGTATTCCATAGTTTATGCTAAGTTATGTGTTTCTACGTGACCTACATGTAGGTTAAGATAAGCAACGATGCCACCGAAATGTAAAGTACATGAGGGAGAGTCATCTAAGGGCAAGGCCCCAGCAGTCGAAGGTGAAGGTAGTGAGCCACGACCTGTAGATGACTTCGCCCAATTACTCCAACAAACAAAGGTCCATGGTGAACAAATCCAGCAGCTACTGGAGATGCAACGGACTACTCATGAGCAGGCACAAGCTGAAGCCATAGTACACAGACATGTGCCTGTTCAAACAGACGTATATGATCGTTTTAGACGTTTGAATCCTCCAGAATTCATGGGAAGCACCGATCCAGCAGTAGCAGAAGAGTGGATTAAGTCATTGGAGTCCATCTTCTCCTACCTTCATAAGGAAGATGCAGACAAAGTAACTTGTGCCATATGTTTGTTGACAAAGCATGCAAGGATATGGTGGGAGAGTGCAAGAGTGGTATTACCTGCGATACCATTGACATGTGAAACTTTCAAATCCATGTTTTACAACAAGTATTTCAGTAAAGACGTACGAGCTAAGAAAGCTAGTGATTTCCTTAACTTGAAGCAAGGAACTATGGCAATGACGGAATACATACAACAATTTGAGGCTGGAGTCCAATATGTACCATATATTGCACAAGATGACACCAGTAAGGGCGAACATTTCATGCGAGGACTTCGCTCGGAAATTAAAAGAGATGTACGAATGTCGAAAGTTGCTACGTATGGGGAGATAGTAGAAAGAGCACTTATGGCAGAACAAGATGAACATGACATTGACAGAGATAGACAACAACGAAGGCAGCAGTACTTTCAGAAGAGCCAATGACCAGGACAAGGCAAAAAGACTGATAGCAGAGGTACTCGACCAGAGGAACCCCGTGGCAAGGGTCCTCCTCCACGTAAAGAACAGGACAGGCCACCTTGTCCTAAATGTGGCAAACTCCATGGCGGGGAGTGTATGCAGGGTTCTAATGTCTGTTATCGTTGCAAGAAGCCAGGACATCTCGCCAAGAATTGTCCAGGAAGTTTTGAAAAAGTACAGGGACGCCTTTTTTCCATGACCAAAGAAAAAGTGGATGCGGATACATCGATGATCACCGGTATGTTCTTGATTTCTGGTATTACTACTATTGTTTTACTAGATTCAGGAGCCACGCATTCCTTTATTTCGGAATCTTTTGTAAGGAGACTGGGCATTACAGCGAGTACACTAGAGACACAACTCGCCATAGCCTTACCTTCCGGGCAAGAATTACAGACAGATCAGATTGTGCGAGGATGTCCAATATATGTCCAAGGCCATCAGATGTATGCTGAATTGATTGTTTTGAAAATGAATGATTTTGATGTGATATTGGGAATGGATTGGCTCTCGAAGTACAGAGTTACTATTGACTGTGGCATAAAGATGATCAAGTTTGCACCAGTAGGAGCTGAACCATTCACAGTAGCAAGTGCAGGTATATCCTTACCTCTTCGGATAATCTCTTGTATGAAGGCTTGTAAATTATTACAGAAGGGGTGTCAAGGATATTTAGCATCTGTTTTAGTTATTGATCCACCGGTTCGTGAACTAAAAGATACAGATGTCGTTTGTGAATTTCCAGAAGTATTTCCTGATGATGTAACAGGCTTACCCCCAGATAGAGAGATCGAATTTGTAATTGATGTTGTGACAGGAACTCATCCGATCTCCAAAGCTCCTTATCGATTAGCTCCTACAGAAATGAAAGAACTGAAAGAACAGTTACAGGAGTTGCTTGATAAAGGGTTTTTTAGACCGAGCTTTTCACCGTGGGGTGCACCTGTTTTGTTTGTGAAAAAGAAAGACGGTACCCTTCGTCTATGCATTGATTATCGGGAGTTGAACAAAGTGACAATTAAGAATAAGTATCCACTCCCCAGAATTGATGATTTGTTTGATCAATTACAAGGAGCTGCTATCTTTTCGAAGATTGATTTACGATCAGGCTATCATCAATTAAAAGTGAAGTCAGATGATATTTCTAAGACTGTCTTCCGAACTAGGTACGGGCATTATGAATTTCTTGTAATGCCATTTGGACTAACAAATGCACCAGCTGCTTTCATGGATTTAATGAACAGAATTTTCAAGCCATTTCTAGACAAGTTCGTGATTGTGTTTATAGATGATATTCTCATCTACTCACGAACTGTAGAGGAGCATCGAGAACATTTGCAATTAGTTTTGCAAACTTTGAAAGATAAACATTTGTATGCCAAATGGAAGAAATGTGAATTTTGGCTTGAACAAGTATCATTCTTAGGCCATATTATCTCAAAAGAAGGCATATCAGTGGATCCAAGCAAGATTGAAGCTGTTAATAACTGACTACGACCTACCACTGTTACCGAGGTAAGTAGTTTCCTTGGGCTAGCTGGTTATTACCGTCGGTTTATAGCGGGATTTTCTAAGATAGCATTACCTTTGACTGCTTTAACTCGAAAGAATGTGAAATTTGTGTGGGACGAAGCATGTGATCGCAGTTTCCAAGAGTTAAAGGCAAAATTGACATCAGCACCAGTCCTTGCTATACCAGAAGGACCAGGAGATTTTGTGGTATACAGTGATGCTTCGAAACAAGGTTTAGGAGCAGTTTTAATGCAGCACGGGAAGGTAATTGCTTATGCTTCAAGGCAATTAAAGGAATATGAAAAGAACTATCCCACACATGATTTAGAACTGGCAGCAGTGGTATTTGCATTGAAAATATGGCGCCATTATCTGTATGGTGAACGGTGTGAAATTTACACAGACCACAAGAGTCTGAAATACTTATTCACGCAAAAAGAACTGAATATGAGACAACGACGTTGGTTGGAATTGGTGAAGGATTACGATTGTGTTATTAATTATCATCCAGGTAAAGCCAATGTTGTTGCAGATGCGTTAAGTCGAAAGTCCAGTTCTATTGCTGCAATGCAAGTACAAGAGCAGATTTTATGGGATTTGCAGAACTTGAAGCTTGATGTTATTCCAAAGGGAGCTGCAATTCAGTTATCATCTCTCATGGTTCGACCAACACTTGCAGATAGAATCAAGGCCGAACAAAGTATAGACAGTGAATTACAACAATTGAGGCAGCGAGATGAAGCAAAAGGACATTCGAACTTTGAATTGAATGAGAAAGGAATTTGGACATATCGTAGTAGATTGTGTGTGCCAAAGCAAGGAACAATCAGAACTGATATTCTTATTGATGCTCATGCTACTCCATATTCGATCCATCCAGGAGGCACGAAAATGTACAAGGATTTGAAACCATTATTTTGGTGGCCAGGTATGAAAAAGGACATTGCTCAATTGGTTGCACAATGTCTAACTTGTCAACAGGTCAAGGCTGAACATCAAAGACCAGCAGGACTTCTGAAACCGCTACCCATTCCTGAGTGGAAATGGGAACATATCACAATGGATTTCATCCTTGGTCTGCCAAGAACACAAAGGGGATTCAATGCTATATGGGTTATTGTCGATCGACTTACAAAATCAGCTCACTTTCTTCCGGTGAAGACCACATACACGATGAATCAATATGCTGAAGAATACATCAAGGAGATAGTGAGGCTTCATGGCATACCAGTGTCCATTATATCTGATAGAGATCCAAAATTTACATCAGCATTTTGGAAGAGTTTGCATCATGCTATGAGAACTCGATTGTCATTCAGCACAGCATTCCACCCTCAAACTGATGGACAATCAGAACGAGTGAATCAGATCTTAGAAGATATGTTGAGGGCCTGTACTATTGACTTCCCAGGCAGTTGGGACAGTAAACTACCGTTGGCTGAGTTTACATATAATAATAGCTATCAGTCAAGCATTGGAATGGCACCATATACTGCATTATATGGTAGAAAATGTCGATCTCCAGTACATTGGGATGAAATAGGAGAAAGGAAATTATTAGGCCCTGAATTGGTACAACAGACAGCTGAATTGGTAACCAAGATCAGAGAAAGAATGCACACTGCACAGAGTCGACAGAAAAGCTATGCTGATGTGCGACGTCGTCGATTGGAATTTCAGGTTGGTGACCATGTATTTGTAAAGATATCACCATTGAAGGGCATTTTGCGTTTTGGTAAAAAGGGAAAATTGAGTCCAAGATTTATCGGTCCATTTGAAATCTTGGAAAGAGTAGGAGACAGAGCCTACCGAGTTGCTTTACCTCCGAACTTGTCAAATGTTCACAATGTTTTTCACGTTTCCTTGCTACGAAAGTATTTGGCCAATCCTTCTCACGTTCTTCATTACGAACCATTGGAGCTTGCATCGAATCTCTCGTATGAAGAACGGCCGGTCCAAATCCTCGGTAGGAAATCAAAAGTGTTACGAGGCAAGGAAATACCCTTGGTGAAACTGTTATGGCGAAATCATGCAATAGAAGAAGCAACTTGGGAACGAGAAGACGAGATTCAACAGAGATATCCCGAACTATATGGTACGTCAAATTTCGAGGACGAAATTCTTTGAAGGAGGGGAGAATTGTAATGCCCTGTTACTCGTACAAATGATTAGTAACACGTTTATGTCGTTTATTTCGTAGTTAATTACCTTATTAGATTTCACGTGATGATTGAAGTATCAATATTGAGTTTGAACATGACTTTTATATTGTTTAGGGTGCATTGAGAATGAATAAATGTCAAAATGGTGATGGTAAGGTGGGTACATAGAAATAGTGTTATGAAGTTGGTAGGAAATGAGATGTAGATATGGTAGTTTTTACGGGTTTTAGCATAATGATTTGAATATTGATCCAAATTGTGTGAGGCCATAACCATTAGAAAGCTAAGACATAATGCTACAACTTTCACGTTTTGGGTTTTGTCCAAATCATTGTGGAGGACAAGCCAAAAGCGCCCCGAAGTGTGTCGTGTATACCGTCATTCCTTCACTGACACATGTTAGGAGAATGGGCATAACTTTTTACTCAGACCTCCAAATGACCTGAAACTAGTGGGAGATTCAAGCCAAGACATAGGGCTACAACTTTGTAGTTTACCATTTTTTCAGATTATGAACGGAAGGTACGTTTCCGGAGCGATCTTTAACGAAGTAGTGCGCAGAAGCAGAATAGGTGGCGCCTGAGCGGTAATAAATTACCGCCCGAGCGCCAATGGTTCTGCATTTTTGGTTTCGGACAGAACATTCCGCGCTCGGGCGGTAGAAAATGACCGCCCGAGCGCCGCCCAGTATAAAATAGGATAAGTATCGAATTTCTGAACAATTTCTTCAGCAGTTTCCTCTCTTTATCAGCGAGAACTCGAGGGAAACACAAGAAATTTTCCACCAAGTGCTTTCTTCTTCATTTCCTTTATTGTTTTGAAGTGAGAACTTAGTTCTCCATCTCAAGAGCATCATATAGGTGTAAGTTTTCTTCTCTTTTAGTTATCCTACATGTATAGGAGTGATTTTCATCTAGTATTTATATAGTGATGGGATTTTGATATATTTTACAGTATAGGAGCGAGATACATCGTCTGAAACAAGTATTCGTACGCTTGGACAGTAAGTTGGCATGTTCTTGAAATAATACATGAGTAATATTATGATTTTCAAATGCTTCTCATTATCTATTGATATATGTACATTGTTAGTATGTTTATTGATGAAAACATAGCACCATATTCCATTGTTATGTATTAAATATGTAAAGAACTCATGAGTATTGATGATGGGTGCTATGTCATGAACAAGAACATGAACATGAAAAGAAAAGGATTGATTTACATGATATAGAGCTTGTTGACATCATGGGTGGTTTTAAGTCCACCAAAGCTATTGGCCAATATATGTTCATGGGGCGTGGGGATGCCTAAGGTTGCTCCCTGACGTCCAACACAGTAGTAGCTATATAATAAAGCAAGCACGGTAGTACAGGTCAACTAATGAGGCTCAAGTACAAAAATGAACATTGAATATATGCTACGGTATGACATGTTTTTAAGATTCATTGTTGATCACGACTTGATATGTATGTTCCTTCGATGCATATTGATGCGTACAAGTGCCAACTTATTGAGTTTATAAACTCACGTAGCTCATGTATTACAGGATCAGGTAGTGAAGATGCGTAGGATGCCGGTTCGCCAATGGATGCTAGTGACGTGCCTCACCTCGACAAGAACCGGGCTTCTTATTGTATAGCTTCCGCATATGTATTATAATGAATTGAATGTCAGGGTTTGAAACAAGTTTTACAATGTTTATGGCTAGGGGTATGATGGTACAGAATATGTTTGTGTGTAAGAATACGATTATATATATATGGGTTGATGTTGTTGCTTGAGTTGAGTTTGTGTCTATGTATATATGAATGTTGTTGGTTGGTTTGGGCTTATACAAAATATAGGGACATCATGCCAAAATTTTTACAAACCGTCAAAGTTATGCCCCTTGTTTGATTTGATTCATAATATAGTTATATCATTCAAACCTTATTTTGATTATGGTAATTATGCTAAGTATAGAGTAAGGGTGTGACACCAACAATACCATATCAATCAGATATTAATTCTAACATCTCATATTTGATAACAAGTCCATTCTGATATCAAATCTCAATCAACTCCACTCCAAAAATCATGACAATTTCATATGGTACTTGTTCCTCAGTCCGGTTTCGATTATACGATGTCTAACATGCCAAGAACATCATATATGAATCATATCAGATTCTGACAATACCATAATTTCAAATCATATCAAAAAGTAGCAAAACTTACGTCCAGTTGTAGCCTACGTCGATAGGAACTCGGTACTGAAGTCAGATTCAAAATCAGACGGACGGATTTCTCGTACGTTGAATTCTAAAATCAAAAGTTAAATATTTGCTCTGAATTCTCGTTTTCTCCCTATTTCCATTCTGAGGAATTACGTTTATATATATATGTATATTGCATGTAAATCGTACGTGGCTTCTCCAAAATTTGCCAAAACACCACTCGCGCATATGCACGCTTCATCTCGCGCATATGCGCCAAAGATTCTGGAGCTGTCGCGCATATGCGCGCATTTTCTCGCGCATAAGCGCGAGGGCTTCTGGACCCCACACGCGCATGTGCGCCGGTCATTTCTTTTGAGATGTTCGGCCGAACATCTCGAGATGTTCGGTTGAACATCTTGGCTTATATTATAACGATGCCCGACTTCTTCATTCAAGTTCGTATAACCTCAATCATGAAATTAATCAACGTATGATTACAGTAATTAAGTCTCGGGCATTACACCTTCTATAATTTATTATGAGAATTTTGTACATATTAATAGTCGATACTACTAGTACTAATATTTAATTAATAAATTCCGATTTAACTAAATAAATAATTGTGAATTCATTATAACTACGATCGACGATCCGACATCGCCATTGTATCAAGGATATAAATCTTGTTCTATAATGAAAATTTAAATTTCGAATATTTTGAAAATTTTCACGTTTCATATTCGGCAACTGCATGTTTTGGTACGCCTTCAGAAAAACAAATAGCTAAACTCTTTTTCCTCAATTAACATTTAAGCTAACTTCCCTTTTTTACATCTTATAAAATCAACTTATAAACTTCTTTATAAGTATTCTGTTTGATCTCCATCAAACTACAGTCGTCAAATTCAATTTCCTGAACTTTGACTATCTCAACGTACGAGAACATATAAATCGATACTTGTACGACTCTCAATAGTTTAGGGATACAGCTAGTTGTGCGTTTACATCTCCATGTGATTCAAAATAACATTTATTCTTATTTGGGCTTAACCTAATTATACTCATTTTTAGATAAAACCGTAAAATATTATTATAATAAAAATTATTTTTACAATAGAGTCATTAAAACCCAAACTACAAGTTTGCTCGCTAGGCAACTACTTTATCATTAAGAGCCCTATTATTTCTACATATTTAGATTAAATTGATCCTATTGTCAGCTTAAGTTAATCGTAAAGTAGACGCAAAAATAGTTTGAATTAATACGATGATTTTTGAATCCTTTTATGACAAAAATAGTATCCAAAAATTCTAAGAATTTGGTATCACAGATCGAAAGAATTTTTTAGTCCAAAACACCTAGTGATCATTGATGTTCCATGGAATTGAAGATCTTATCGTTTAACGAATTATTATCAAATTACGTTACACAAAATTGTAATGTCCGAGATTTTATATCGTGTTAAATTACGATTATTGATTTTTAATCGAGACGATTATGAAAGGGCTAATCGGGACACGGTTTGAATTCAACATGAAAAGATGTATGTGCGAGGAAATGAGCCTCGCGCATATGCGCGACTTGATGCGGCGCATATGCGCGAGTCATGCAAAAGGAAAAATCGACATGTGGTGTATTATGCAATGTTGGTATATATATATATATATATATATATATATATATATATATATATATATATATATATATATATATATATATATATATATATATATATTATATACATCAAATCTTTCCTCAGAATAAAGGAAAAAACGAAAGTTGAGGGGGAATTGCTCGTTGATTTCAGAATTTAATTTATGATCAATCCGGCCGTCCAAATTTGAATCCGAGTAGGACACCGTGTTCCTAGCAACGACACCTACAATAGGACGTAAGTTTTGTTACGTTTTGTTAAGATTTGAAATTATGCTATGTCCAGAATCAGATACGATTCATATATAGTGTTCTTGACGTAGTAGACATCATAGAATCGAAGTCAGATTAAGAAATATAATTATTGTGGAATTGTGATGAATTTCAGAGTTACTGAGATGTGATGTCAGATTTGTACGGTGGTTGATTATAAGTTATTGGAATTAGTATATACTGGTGTGGTATCGCCGGTATCGCAGAATTATACGGTTGTACCGTCAGAATCTGATAAGACATAGATGTCTTGATTTAAATAGAATATTGATACAGAATATTGATATTGTCATTGCCAGATTGAACATTGACAGACTTTGAGTCGAGACTTCGATTGTATCAGAGCGACAGAACGAAAGGTATAAATAAATGTTGATTCGGGATTGCAAAACTCAAGTTAGGTTTGACTTGAGTTTCCCAAAATCACATACTTTATTTTATTACATTGATATTTGCAGATTATCAGATTGATATGTTTAGTCTATTGAATGATAGCAGAGTTAGAGTTTGAGTCTAGGGCAGATCAGCCTAGCTAGGGCAGAACCGCCGAGTCTTTGACAGAACCGCTAAGACTCTAGACTTACGGTGTATCGATGAGCTCAGATGTAGATCGACTTCTATTGTAGACATTCGATACAACTTGCCGAAGTCTAAATTAGATCGGGATCCCTATATTAGAAATAAGTCCTTGATTTAGGTACAAATTTATATTGATTCATGTGGTCAGATTAGATACATGTTTTGATGTTTATTATGCTCTTATATATGTTTTATATGATTGCATCGATACATTGTTTATACTGGGATATGTATATCTCACCGGAGTTATCTGGCTGTTTCCATGTTTCTATGTGTGCATGGCAACAGGTGGGACAGGTTCAGGGTCACAGAGGTGAAGAAAGATCGAGATTAGAGTGGTGATTCCGGACTTGGACTAGAAATAGGGTTTAAACACTTGCTATAAAGTTGTTAAACCTTAGTTGAGACTGATTGTATATAGTGCAAGATTTGTACTTTTAATACTGATGTGTATATTAAGATGTATGCCATTACGTTCCGCTTTTGATAATGTATTTTTTTTAAAAAAATTTAGACCCTGTTTATCCTAATTGATTAAATTAGTCCCAATGACGATTAAGAAGATGATTAGCGTCCGGGTCCCCACAACAGGTGGTATCAGAGCGATAGATCCTTTAGATTGAGATAGAAGAGGCTAGTGAGCGGGGTAGATTGAGGTTTTCTTTCTTGCTTTTGAATGCTAGCATGTCTTACTGCTTTAATACATGTTACTTCTTTATCTGATTTGATATAGTAATATGTTTTATTGAGACTGGATCAGCACCGATTCTAGATCAGCAGTAAGATGATCAGAGGAGGATTGAAACAGAATTGTGGTATTTGTTACTAATCTATTTGATTATCAGATATGCCTCCGAGACGAGTACCAGAACATGGTAGTATATCAAATCCTCCAATGGATGTAACACCGACTCCAATGGAAACGTTACGGAAAAGATTTCAGTCATTTCACCCGCCAACTTTGAAAGGAACAGAGAACGCTGTGGAGTGCGAGAGTTGGCTTGATGATATTGAAATGCTGTTTGAATCATTGGAGTATACAGATGAGCGGCGAATTCGATTGATAGGACACCAGTTACACGATGTTGCAAAGAACTGGTGGATTACGATAAAGAGGGCTTTGGAGCATAGAGGTACGACTATTACCTGGAATGTTTTCAGAACTGAATTTTATCAACGATTCTTTCCAGTGTCATACCGAAAAAACAAGGAGGCGGAGTTTGCTAATCTAAGGCAGGGACAGATGAATATAGAAGAGTACGTGTCAAAGTTCTCCACCTTGTTGAAATTTGCTCCACATGTGGCTGACAGCGAGGAAGCTAATGCTGACCAGTTCATCAATGGCTTGAACTCCGATATTTTCACATTGGTGAACACAGGGCGACCGAATAATTTTACTGACGACCTGAACAGAGCTAAGGGAGCAGAATCCTGTCTGATGAGACAGAAAGGGGCTTCATTTGTGCCTCCAACACCGAGACCACAGCAACCACCTCCCAGATTTGAGGGTGGCAGCAGTAGTGGAAGGAAGAAGGAATTTTTGAAAGCCAGGGGAAAGCAACTTAAGAAATCAGGCAACAGTTCTTCTAGCTCCGGTGGTTCCAGACAGAGCCAGAGTTACACTGGAGTTTATTGTAGGATTTGCGGAGGAAGACATGCAACTGAGCAATGCCAGGGAGTGACTGGTAGTTGCAACATTTATAAACAGCCGGGACACTTTGCTAAAGTGTGTCCACAGAGAGGTTCCCAAAGATCCCAGGGAGCCGAGTCATCGGGATCAGCTGAACAGACTGAGAAACGATCAGCTGCTGTTCATACATTTCAGCCAGCGTCAGCTCAGTCACAGCAGAGGCCAGGAAGTAGCCAGACTGTTAGCCAGCTTCCTAGACAGCAGGCCAGAGGGTTTGCTTTGACAGAGGAGCAGGCCCAGGAAGCACCAGATGACGTTGTGGCAGGTAACTGTTCTTTATATGGTAACTCTGATTATGTACTGATTGATACCGGTGCTTCACATACATTTATTTCTGAACGATTTGCATTGAGTCATGCATTGCCTGTAGAGTCTTTATCTACTGTAGTGTCTGTCTCTTCTCCTTTGGGAATATGTTTGATATCAGTAAATTCTGTTAAACATTGTCTGCTACGGTATGACGGGCATGAGATTGAGTTAGATTGCATCGTACTTGGGTTATCTGATTTTGACAGTATTATCGGGATTGATATGCTGACCAAGTACAGAGCTACAGATGATTGTTTCCACAAGATAGTGAGATTCAAACCAGATATGGCTGAAGAATGGAAATTCTACGGTAAGGGTTCTAGATCGAGATTTCCTTTAGTATCTGTAGTATCTATGACTCGATTGTTACAGAAAGGAGCAGAAAGATTCCTTGTATATTCAGTAGATTTACTGAAGTCGAGTCCATCATTGGCTGATTTGCCAGTAGTACGTGAGTTTGCTGACGTCTTCCCAGATGAGATCCCGGGATTACCTCCAGTTAGAGAGATAGACTTCAGCATTGAATAAATGTCAGGTACAGTGCCGATTTCTAGAGCTCGGTACAGAATGGCACCAATTGTGTTGAAAGAATTAAAGGATCAGCTGGAAGACTTACTGGCCAAGGGGTACATCATACCGAGTGTTTCTCCTTGGGGTGCTCCAGTACTGTTCGTAAGAAATAAAGACGGTTCGATGAGACTCTGCATCGACTATCGGCAACTAAACAAGGCAACGATAAAGAAGAAATATCCTTTGCCTCGTATTGATGATTTATTCGATCAGTTGCAGGGTTCTTCCGTATATTCCAAAATTGATTTAAGATCGGGATATCATCAGCTGAGAGTCAGAGATTCTGATATCTCAAAGACAACATTAAGAACCTGGTATGGACATTATGAATTTATTGTCATGCCATTTGGTTTGACGAATGCTCCAGCTGTGTTTATGGGATTGATGAACCGTATATTCCAGAAATATCTCGATGATTTTGTGATTATTTTCATGGATGATATTTTGATTTATTCAAAGAATATGAGTGAGCATGCTGAGCATTTAAGAACTGTGTTGTGAATTTTAAGGGCTGAGAAATTATATGCTAAAATGTCGAAATGTGAGTTTTTGTTAAGACAGGTAGTATTTCTGGGTCATATTATATCCGGGGACGGGATATCAGTGGATCCCAGTAAAGTGGAAGCCGTGATTTCTTGGCCAAGACCGACGTCAGTGCACGAAATTCGCAGTTTCATGGGTTTAGCGGGATATTACCGTCGTTTCATTAAAGATTTCTCGAGTATTGCTAAACCAATTACTCAGCTGACTCAAAAAAATGCTCCATTTGTTTGGTCTGAAGAATGTGAGACCAGTTTTCTGGAGTTGAAGAAGAGGTTGTTCAGTGCCCCGGTGTTGACTATCCCATCCGGTACTGGTGATTTTGTGGTTTATTGCGACGCTTCTCACAGAGGGTTGGGATTTGTGCTGATGCAGCGAGGGCATGTTATTGCTTATGCCTCAAGACAGCTTAAACCACATGAGACCCGTTATCCAATTCATGACCTTGAATTGGCAGCCATTGTCTTTGCATTAAAGATATGGCGACACTATCTTTACGGTGAGAAGTTTGAGATATATTCTGATCATAAGAGTTTAAAATATCTGTTTTCACAATCTGAATTGAATATGAGGCAACGAAGATGGCTTGATTTTCTTAAAGACTTTGATTGTGAAATCAAATACTATCCAAGAAAATCTAATGCAGCAGCGGATGCACTAAGTCGAAAGGTATGTTCTTTATCCTTGTCGATTATCGATGTTTCAAATTTTATAGAAGACTGCTGTTTGTCTGGATTAGCATTTGAAACAGATTATAGACCGTTGAGACTCTATACGGTGCAAGTAGAACCTGAACTAATTATGAAGATTAAGGCAGCTCAGAAAGTTGATTAGAATGTACAGAAATCAGTATCGATAGTCAGAACAGGGCATCGATCAGAATATCATGTACGTGATAACGTCTTGTATGTGAATAATCGTCTGGTTGTGCCGAATATTTCAGATTTGAGACGACAGATATTGTCAGAAGCGCACAACAGTCGATTCAGTATTCATCCTGGTAGCAGAAAGATGTATAACGATTTGAAAAGACAGTTCTGGTGGAAACAAATGAAGACTGACATTGCCGAATTTGTTTCCAAATGTCTGAATTGTCAGCAGGTGAAAGCAGAAAGAAAGAAACCAGGAGGTTTATTACAGAGTTTGTCCATTCCTGAATGGAAATGGGATCACATTTCCATGGATTTTGTGACACAATTGCCGCGTTCCTCCCGAGGTTGTGATGCGATATGGGTCGTAATTGAGAGATTGACCAAATCCGCATGTTTTATTCCGTAAAAGATGACGTACAGATTTAACCAGATGGCAGAAATCTATGTCAAAGAAGTGGTCAGATTGCACTGAGTACCGAAGTCAATTTTATCAGACCGTGATCCTCAATTTACTTCACACTTCTGGCAGAGTTTGCAACAGGCTCTCGGTACAAAGTTAAATCTGAGTACCGCATATCATCCACAGACCGACGGACAGTCAAAGCGGACTAACCAGACAATGGAAGATATGCTGAGAGCAGTAGTGCTTGATTTTAGCACTAATTGGCAAGATGCATTGCCGCTTTGTGAATTTTCGTACAACAACAGCTATCAGACGAGTATTGAGATGGCACCATTCGAAGCGTTGTACGGAAAGAAGTGTCGATCCCCTCTCTATTGGGATGATATCTCTGAAGTGCCTGAGATTGGACCAGACATGATCAGAGATATGACAGAAAAAGTGAAGCTAATTCGAAAGAAATGAAGGCAGCGCAAGACAGACAGGCCAAATATGCCAATGTGCGACGTAGACCATTGGTATTTTAGGCAGGAGACCGAGTATTCTTGAAGATTTCATCTTTCAGAGGAGTTGTCAGATTTGGCAAGAAAGGGAAATTGTCTCCACGTTACATTGGGCCTTATGAGATTCTCTTGAAGATAGGAGATCGTGCCTATCGACTCGCTTTACCGCCTTCATTATGTGGAATACATGATGTCTTTCATGTATCGTTATTAAGGAAATACCTTCCTGATGCTTCACATGCTATTCAACCAGACGAGGCCGAACTAGATGAGACTTTGAGCTATGTTGAAAAACCAATTCAAATTATTGATCGTAAAGAAAAACAGCTCAGAACGAAGACTATTCCACTTGTAAAAGTGCAATGGACTCGTCATGGCACTGAAGAAGGAACCTGGGAAACTGAATCAGATATGAGACAAGAGTTCCCAGAGTTATTTCAATAATGTAAATTTCTTATACAGTTTTGTATATATACTCCTTATTGATAAGATTGATTTCCTGTGATTTCGTGGACGAATTCGTATCTTAGGGGGGATAAATGTAATGCCCGAGATTTTATATCGTGTTAAATTACGATTATTGATTTCTAATCGAGACGATTATGAAAGGGCTAATCGGGACACGGTTTGAATTCAACATGAAAAGATGTATGTGCGAGGAAATGAGCCTCGCTCATATGCGCGACTTGATGCGGCGCATATGCGCGGAATAGGCAGAACCCCTCGCGCATATGCGCGTCGTGTATCGGCGTATATGCGCGAGGGTACATGAGAGTTGTGAAGAATTCCTCGCGCATATGCGCGGAAGAGGTGCGCCCAGCTGCCAAGGTCGAGACCAGTAGGTCTCGCGCATATGCGCCAGTAATGCCGCGCATATGGGCGAGTCATGCAAAAGGAAAAATCGACATGTGGTGTATTATGCAACGTTGGTATATATATATATATATATATATATATATATATATATATATATATACACACACACATGCAAATCTTTCCTCAGAAGAAAGGAAATAAGGAAAGTTGAGGGGGAATTGCTCGTTGATTTCAGAATTTAATTTACGATCAATCCGACTGTCCAAATTTGAATCCGAGTAGGACACCGTGTTCCTAACAACGACAACTACAACAGGACGTAAGTTTTGTTACGTTTTGTTAAGATTTGAAGTTATGCTATGTCCAGAATCAGATACGATTCATATATAGTGTTCTTGACGTAGTAGACATCATAGAATCGAAGTCAGATTAAGAAACAGATTGATTATGGAATTGTGATGAATTTCAGAGTTAAATTGACTGAGATGTGATGTCAGATTTGTACGGTGGTTAATTATAAGTTATTGGAATTAGTATATACTGGTGTGGTATCACCGGTATCGCAGAATTATACGGTTTTACTGTTAGAATCTGATAAGACAGAGATGTATTGATTTAAATAGAATATTGATACAGAATATTGATATTGTCATTGCCAGATTGAACATTGACAGACTTTGAGTCGAGACTTCGATTGTATCAGAGCGACAGAACGAAAGGTATAAATAAATGTTTATTCGGGATTGTACAACTCAAGTTAGGTTTGACTTGAGTTTCCCAAAATCACATACTTTATTTTATTGCATTGATATTTGCAGATTATCAGATTGATATGTTTAGTCTATTGAATGATAGCAGAGTCAGAGTTTGAGTCTAGGGCAGATCAGCCTAGCTAGGGCAGAACCGCCGAGTCTTTGACAGAACCGCTAAGACTCTAGACTTACGGTATATCGATGAGCTCAGATGTATATCGACTTCTATTGTAGACATTCGATACAGCATGCCGAAGTCTAAATTAGATCGGGATCCCTAGATTAGAAATAAGACCTTGATTTAAGTATAGATTTATATTGATTCATGTGGTCAGATTAGATACATGTTTTGATGTTTATTATGCTCTTATATATTTTTTATATGATTGCATTGATACGTTGTTTATACTGGGATATTTATATCTCACCAGAGTTATCCGGCTGTTGTCGTGTTTGTATGTGTGCATGGCAACAGGTGGGACAGGTTTAGGATCACAGAGGTGAAGAAAGATCGAGATTAGAGTGGTGATTCCGGACTTGGACTAGAAATAGGGTTTAAACACTTGCTATAAAGTTGTTAAACCTTAGTTGAGACTGATTGTATATAGTGCAAGATTTGTACTTTTAATACTGATGTGTATATTAAGATGTATGCCATTACGTTCCGCTTTTGATAATGTATTTTTTAAAAAAAAAATTACACTCTGTTTATCCTAATTGATTAAATTAGTCTCAATGACGATTAAGAAGATGATTAACGTCTGGATCCCCACATAAATGATCTACAATTGTTTAAATATTAAATACATATTCAAAACTCTCATTCAGTGAACATTTTAATTAAACTTTAAATTTTAATTATTTTAATGAACCTTTGGATCAACATTCCATGATTAAAATATTATCAATAAGTTTAACTAATTAAATTTTAAATCAATGATTTTTATGGTTCAAATTTATATGAGAATGGGTCACATGATTCATTTTGCTTAAAATGAACAATAATAAATGTAATAGCTGAAAATAAATAAATAAATTGATGAAATTGTTACACAAAAAATCCAAAATAGTTACATGATTGAGAGACCTACTTTAAAAACACACACCAAATTCATAGATAATTTGTCCATTATTGATTCTTTTTATTCAAAAATTTATTGTTTTAAAAGAATCGAGAAAAGAATCTCATTATTTGACATATTATCAAATTAAGTACACCTAATACAACACGCAAAATATATATATACTTAAAAACTAGGGCGATATTTTAATTAAACCAACAAAATAAAACAAAAAGTCTTAGTTAAATTTAAGGATTTTGTCTATATCTCAAAATTTTCAGACATGGTAACAAATATTAAGGTTCAGTTTAGAACATAAATATTAAATTTGAATTAATTCAATGATGCTTGGATTCACATTCCAAGATTAAATATTATCTAAAGGCTTATTTAATAATAATAAAAACTCCAGTCAGCTCTGAATCATTTTTGTCATTCACAAGCAGAGAAGAGTACCAAGTGTGGTGGGATGAAAATGGTGCAGGTTTTACTTGTGAATCCATGTGCACTATGTAGGTCGTTACAGATGAAAGAGTTGTGGATATCTTTGGTGAAAGATTCACACAGCACCAACTATTCCGGGACTAACGGAGATAGCTCTTGATGAATTCCCTACGAACTTTCTTCAAATCTCATTTTTTTTATTCTTCGAATCAGGTCCACGACTAGAAGATTTGTTCATCTTCTAATTTGCACTAGAAAAATTAGAAGAGATTTTACGTTGTAGATCAAAACTTGAGAGAGTTGTGATTTTCGAAAATCACACTGGGGATGGAGGCTAGGGTTATGGCTTGATTACTATCTTTTATAATTCAGCCATGACCTAATAATCATAATTAACATTAATGGACTTGATTAATTAATTGAGCCAGTCAAACTAGTTTAATTAATTAATCAAAGTCCATTAAGAACTTTAATTATTTAGTATGTTGGGCTTGTACTCTTACAAGCCCATTAAATACACTTTCCACTATATTAATTTAATATTTAATAAACTCAACTTTTGAGCTCGATAAATTAAATCCATTATAATAATTCAACATTTGAATTTACTTTTTAAATTATAAATTCAACTTCTTGAATTTTTCACCTCCAAAATTTAATATTTAATAACTCAACTTTTGAGTTTAATAAATTAAATTCTCAAATTTATAAATTCAACTCCTTGAATTTATTCTCCCAAAATAAATTCAACTCCTTGAATTTACTATATCATAATATAAATTATACTTCTTGAATTTATTATCTCAACGAGAACAAATGATCAAGTTCTTGTGTGACCCTCAATGGTTCAGATATACAGCTAGCCGTGGGTTCACAACTCCTTGTGATTCATGACATAATCCTTTATTTGGGCTTATCCTTATTTGCCTCATTCTATGTATCAACAATTGATCATGAGAATGTCAGAAATCATATTTCTGATGTGGGGACTCGGACGCTAATCACTTCTTAATCGTCATCAGGATCAATTTACTAATCAAGTAATTAGGGTCATAATTTTTTTTTTCTTTTTAATGCGGATTGTAGTGAAATCAAACTAATATACAACTCGGTATAAAATAAAGTACAAGTCCTGTACTATCTACAAACCAGTAAAAACAAAGGTTCAACATCTAATTATCCAGTGTCAAAACCCTATATACATCAAAGTCCGAAGTCTCCACTCTATCACGATCTCTCCTCATCTCCTGGACCCTGATCATGTCCCACCTGTTGTCATGTACACATACAAACAAGACAACAGCCGGATATTTCCGCTGAGAATATAATCCTAGTATAAATCAACAAAACATGCAATCCTATAAACAATATAAAGCATGTAACAATTAACAGTAATATATATCAAAATCTGAAAACATAATCAATATAAAACTGTTAGACATACATGTGACTCCACGTCTCAGACTAGACTCAATCCTAGACTAGGGATCCCGGTTTTCAGATGTTGGCATTCATATATCGATCAACAGTAATAGAAAAGACTCCAGTTCTATCCTCGTCGATATAACCAAACATCCAGTGTCCTGACCTAACTGTCATGGACTGTGGCCCTATCGCCAATATCCTATCTTGTGACATCGTGCAATGTGCCCGTGGCGATCCCGCCACTATCAGGCACATCTGTCCCAAGATTGCTATACTATCTTGTGACATCGTGCAATGTGCCCGTGGCGATCCCGCCACTATCAGGCACTTCTGTCACAAGATCACTCGTCAAGACTCGTCTAACACATGCAGTCTATAAATCCATAAAACAAGCATATCAAATCAAGTCAATGCAAATAATAACAAATAGTATGTGATTTACGGAAACTCAAGTCTAAACCGACTCAAGTCGATCTCCCAATACCACATTGACTTATACCTTTTGTTTCTAGTCTCGGTCAGAAGCAATATCAATTCTGAACTCAAGACTGTCTCTGTAAATCTGAAACGACATATTGAAAATCATAATATCAATATTTCATTCCCAACTCTCGGGTAACCTCGCGCATATGCGCGGATACACGTCGTGCATATGCGCGAGGCTCAATAATTATAACTCAATAATTGTTAATTAACCGTCATTAATTCTCAGGCATTACATTTCTCCCCCCCCCCCCCCCCCAATATATGATTTCGTCCCCGAAATCACATGTAATCAATCATATCAATAAGAAGGCATGTAATAGAAACTGAACAGAAATTTACATCAATGAAATAATGCTGGGAATTCCTGTCTCATATCTGATTCAGTCTCCCAAGTAGCTTCTTCAATGCCATGACGAGTCCATTGCACTTTTACTGGAGGAATCATCTTTGTTCTGAGTTGTTTTTCCTTACGACCGACGATCCGGATCAGTTTTCCAACGTAACTCAGAGATTCATTAAGTTCGGCCTCGTCTGGCTGCATAACATGAGAATCATCAGGGAGATATTTCCGCAGCATAGATACATGAAAAAAATCATGTATCCCCGATAATGAAGGCGGCAAGGCGAGTCGATAGGCACGATCTCCTATCTTTTCGAGAATCTCCTATGGACCAATATAGTGGAGACAATTTCCCTTTCTTCCCAAATCTAACCACACCTCTGAATGGAGAAATCTTCAAAAATACTCTATCTCCTGCCTCAAATATCAACGATCTACGTCGAAAGTTGGCATATTTGGCTTGTCGGTCCTGTGCTGCCTTCATTTTCTTCTGAATCAGTTTCACTTTTTTAGTCATATCTCTGATCATATCAGGTCCAGTCTCAGGAACTTCAGAGATATCATCGCAAATTATAACAGGGATCTGCATTTCTTTCCGTACAAAGCCTCGAATGGAGCCATCTCAATACTCGTCTGATAGCTATTGTTGTACGAAAACTCACAAAGAGGCAACGCATCTTGCCAGTTAGTGCTAAAATCAAGCACTACAGCTCTTAGCATATCTTCCAATGTCTGAATCGTCCGTCTTGACTGTCCGTCAGTCTGGAGATGATATGCGGTACTCAGATGTAACTTCGTACCGAGAGCTTGCTGCAGGATCTGCCAGAAGTGCGAAGTAAACCGAGGATCACGGTCTGAAACAATCGATTTCTCCGTGCAATCTAACAACTTCTTTGACGTAAATCTCAGCCATTTGGTCATATCGGTACGTCATATTGTATGGAATAAAGCATGTTGGTTTGGTCAATCGATCAATCACTACCCAAATCGCATCATAACCTCGGGAGGATCTTGGTAACTGTGTCACAAAATCTATGGAAATGTGATCCCATTTCCATTCAGGAATCGACAAACTCTGTAATAATCCTCCTGGTTTCTTTCTTTCAGCTTCACCTGTTGGCAATTCAGATATCTGGATACAAATTCTGCAATGTCAGTCTTCATTTGCTTCCACCAAAGCTGTTCTTTCAAGTCATTATACATCTTCCTGCCACCAGGATGAATACTGAATCGACTACTGTGCGCTTATGTCAATATCTGTTGTTTCAACTCTGAAACATTTAGCACAACTAGATGATTATTCACATACAATACATTATTATGTACCTGATATTCTGATCGATGTCCAGCTCTGACCATAGCAATCGACTTCTGTATATTCTGATCAACTTTTTGAGCTGCTTTAATTCTCAAAATCAGCTCTGGTTCAGCTTGAATAGTATATAATCTCATAGGTCTCTAATCTGTCTCAAATACTAATCCAGACAAACAACAGTCTTCATTAAAATTCGAAACACCCATATTTGATAAGGATTGGGAACATACCTTTCGACTCAGTGCATCAGCTGCTGCATTGGACTTTCCTGGGTAGTATTTGATTTCACAATCGAAATCTTTAAGCAAATCAAGCCATCTTCGCTGCCTCATATTCAATTCAGACTGTGAAAACAGATATTTCAAGCTTTTGTGATCAGAATAGATCTCAAACTTCTCACCGTATAGATAATTTTGTCATATCTTCAATGCAAAGACGATGGCTGCCAGATCATGAATTGGATAACGAGATTCATGGGGTTTCAGCTGTCTCGAGGCATAAGCAATCACATGCCCCTGCTGCATCAAAACACAACCCAATCCGCGGTGAGATGCATCACAATAAACAACAAAATCACTAGTACCTGACGGGATAGTCAACATTGGAGCACTGGTCAATCTCTTCTTCAATTCGAGAAAAATGGTCTCACATTCCTCAGACCAAACAAATGGAGCATTCTTCTGAGTCAACTGTGTAATCGGTTTGGCAATACTCGAAAAATCTTTAATGAATCGGCGATAATATCTTGCCAAACCCATAAAGCAGCGTATCTCTGGTACAGATGTCGGTCTCGGCCAAGAAATCACTGCCTCAACCTTACTGGGATCAACGGATATCCCGTCTCCGGATATAATATGCCCCAGAAATACCACATGTTTCAACCAGAACTCGCATTTCGACAGTTTAGCATATAGTTTCTCCGCCCTCAAAATTCTCAACACAGTTCTTAAATGCTCAGCATGCTCCATCACATTCTTTGAATAGATCAAAATATAATCGATGAAAATAATCACAAAATCATCGAGATATTTCTGAAAGACACGGTTCATTAATCACATAAATACCGCTGCTGCATTCGTCAAACCAAATGGCATGATAATAAATTCATAGTGTCCATACCTGGTTCTGAATGCTGTTTTTGAGATATCAGAATCCCTAACTCTCAGTTGATGGTATCCAGATATCAGATCGATCTTGGAATACACCAAAGAACCCTGCAACTGATCAAATAAATCATCAATACGAGGCAATGGATATTTATTCTTTACCGTTGTCTTATTCAGTTGCCGGTAGTCGATACAAAGTCTCATGGAACCGTCTTTCTTTCTCACGAACAGTACTGGAGCGCCCCAAGGAGAAACACTCGGTCTGATATAACCCATGGCCAGTAGATCCTCCAACTGTTCTTTCAATTCTTTCAACTCGATCGGTGCCATCATGTACGGAGCCCTCGAAATCGGAACTGTTCCTGGCATCAACTCAATTCTGAAGTCTATATCTCGAATCGGAGGCAATCCAGAAATCTCATCTAGAAATACATCAGCAAAATCGCACACCACTGGCAAGTCCGCCAATGATGGGCTCGACTTCAGTAAATCAATTGAATATACCAGGAATCCATCCGCTCCTTTCTGCAATAATCGAGTCATATTTATCGCAGATATCAAAAGAATTCTAGCTCGAGAACCCTTACCGTAAAATTTCCACTCCTCAGCCATCTCAGGTCTGAATCTCACTATCTTGTGGAAACAATCAATTGTAGCTCGGTACTTGGTCAAAATATAGATACCGATAATACAATCAAAATCAGATAAACCAAGCACAATACAATCTAACTCAGTCGTATGCCCGTCGTACTGTAGTATACAAGATTTCACAGACTTCACCGATATCAAACCTGTCCCTAACGGGGAAGAAACAGACACTACCGCAGACAATGACTCAATAGGTAATGCATGAATCAATGCGAACCTCTCAGAAATAAAAGTATGCGATGCACCAGTATCAATCAATATGTATGCAGGATAACGAGACGTAAAACAGTTACCTGCCACAACATCATCAGGTGCATCATGTGCCTGCTCCTCGGTCAAAGCAAAAACTCGGGCCTGCTGTCTAGGAGGCTGGCTCACTGTCTGGCTTCCTCCTGGCCTCTGCTGTTACTGAGTAGACGGTGCTGGCTGAAAAGAATGAACAGCAGATGGTCGTCTACCTATCTGAGCCACTGATCCAGATGACTCAGCTGCCTAGGATCCCTGGGCACTTCTCTGTGGACACACTCGAGCAAAGTGTCCTTGTTGTTTGCAGATACGGCAGCTGCCAAACACTCCTCGGCGCTGCTCAGTGGGATGCTTCCCTCCACAAGTATTGCAAATAGGTCCAGTATAGCTCTGGCTCTGTCGAGGACTCCCAGAGCTAGAAGAACTGCTTCCGGACTTCTTGAACTGCTTCCCTCTAGCTTTCAAGAAATCCTTCTTCCTGCTACTGCTGCTGCCACCTTCAAATCGAGGAGGTGGTTGTTGTGGTCCCGGTGCTGAAAGCACAAACAAAGCTCCTCTCTGTCTCATCAGACCGGCTTCGGCCCCCTTGGCTCTGTTCAAGGCGTCGGTAAAATTGTTCAGTCTCCCAGCCAACGTAAATATTTCCGGATTTAGGCCATTTATGAACTGGTCCGCAACGGCCTCATCATGTTCGGCTACGTGGGGAGCAAATCGCAACAGTGAAGAGAACTTGACCACATATTCTTCAATGTTAAGATGGCCCTGTCTCAAATTAGCAAATTCGGCTCCCTTGTCCTTCCTGTACGACACTGGAAAGAACCTCTGAAAAAATTCAGTTCTAAACACATTCTATGTAATAACTGTACTTCGGTGTTCCAATGCCCGTTTTGTTGTGATCCACCAGTTTTTAGCAACGTGGTGTAACTGGTGTCCTATCAATTTCACCCTCCACTCGTCAGTATACTCTAGAGACTCAAACATCATCTCAATATCGTCCAACCAACTCTCACACTCCACGGAATTCTCCGTACCCTTCAAAGTCGGTGGATGGAAAGACTGAAACCTTTTTAACAATGTTTCCATTCGAGTGGATGTCACATCCATTGGAGGATTTGAAGTGCTACCCTGTTCTGGAACCTTTCTCGGAGGCATATCTGATAATTAAATGGATTAGTAACCCAATTACAACATATCAGTTTCAATCATCCTCGGATCATCTTACAGCTGATCCATTCCAGATAATACACAATACCATATCAAAATCAGATATTTCAGGTAAACATGTATTAAAACAATAAATCATGCTATCAATCAAAAGCAGGAAAGAAACACATTCTACCCCGCTCACTAACTCCTATCTCAATCTGAAGGATCTATCGCTCTGATACCACCTGTTGTGGGGACCCGGACGCTAATCACTTCTTAATCTTCATCAGGATCAATTTACTAATCAAGTAATTAGGGTCATAAATTTTTTTTTCTTTTTAATGCGGAATGTAGTGAAATCAAACTAATATATAACTCGGTATAAAATAAAGTACAAGTCCTATACTGTCTACAAACCAGTAAAAACTAAGGTTCAACATCTAATTATCCAGTGTCAAAACCCTATATAGATCAAAGTCCGAAGTCTCCACTCTATCACGATCTCTCCTCATCTCCTGGACCCTGATCATGTCCCACCTGTTGTCATGTACACATACCAAGACAACAGCCGGATAATTCCGGTGAGAATATATTCCTAGTATAAATCAACGAAACATGCAATCATATAAACAATATAAAGCATGTAACAATTAACAGTAATATATATCAAAATCTGAAAACATAATCAATATAAAACTGTTAGACATACACGTGACTCCACGTCTCAGACTAGACTCAATCCTAGTCTAGGGATCCCGGTTTCCAGATATTGGCATTCCTATATCGACCAACAGTAATAGAAAAGACTCCAGTTCTATCCTCGTTGATATAACCAAACATCCAATGTCCTGACCTAACTGTCATAGACTGTCCTAACTGTCATAGACTGTGGCCCTATCGCCAATATCCTATCTTGTGACATCGTGCAATGTGCCCGTGGCGATCCCTCCACTATCAGGCACATCTGTCCCAAGATTTCTATACTATCTTTGTAATGCCCGGTTACTCGTACAAATGATAATAATGCGTTTATGTCGTTTATTTTGTAGTTAATTACCTTATTAGATTTCACGTGATGATTGAAGTATCAATATTGAGATTGAACATGACTTTTATATTGTTTATGGTGCATTGAGAATGAATAAATGTCAAAACAGTGATGGTAAGATGTGTACATAGAAATAGTGTTATGAAGTTGGTAGGAAATGAGATGTAGATATGGTAGTTTTTACGGGTTTTAGCATAATGATTTGAATATTGATCCAAATTGGGTGAGGCCATAACCATTAGAAAGTTAAGACATAGTGCTACAACTTTCACGTTTTGGGTTTTGTTCAAATCATTAGGGAAGACAAGCCAAAAACGCCCCGAAGTGAGTTGTGTGTATCGTCACTCCTACAATGACACATGTTGGGAGAATGGGCATAACTTTTTACTCAGACCTCCAAATGGCCTGAAATTTGGGGAGATTCAAGAAAACACATAGGGCTACAACTTTCATGTTGACCACTTTTGCTAATTCGGAAGTTAAAAATGAGTTTTGTGGCAGAATGTAGCGCGCATATGCGCCAGAATTCGCGCATGTGCGCCGGGAAGGCAGTAAGGGTCGCGCATATGCGCCCGGAATGTCGCGCATATGCGCCGGCAGTCTGTACAAGGATAAGTATCGAATTTCTAAGCCATTCCAACCATTCCTTCTCCACTTTACAAGCAAGAACTCGAGGGAAAACAAGATTTCTTTCTCCCAAAAGCTTCCTTCTTCATTCCTTTCATCATTTTGAGGTTAAAACTTAGTTGTCCATTCCAAGAGCTTCCTAAGGGTGTAAGTTTTCTTCTCCTTTAGTTGTTCTACATGTATAGGGGTAATTTCACCTTGTATAGAAATAGTAACTGAACTATTGGTTTATTGACAGCATAGGACTGATAAACATCGTCCCAAACAAGTATTCGTACACTTGGGCGGTAAGTTGGCATGTTCTTGAAGTAATACATGAGTAATATTATGAATTTCAAATGCATCACATTGTCTATTGATATATGTACTTTGTTAGTATGTTTATTGATAAAAACATAGCACTATATTCCATTGTTATGTATTAAATATGTAAGGAACTCATGAATATTGATGATGGGTGCTATGTCATGAACAAGAACATGAACATGAAAAGAAAATGATTGATTTACATGATATAGATCTTGTTGACATCATGGGTGGTTTTAAGTCCACCAAAGCTATTGGCCAATATATGTTCATGGGGCGTGGGGATGCCAAAGGTTGCTCCCTGACGTCCAACACAGTAGTAGCTATATAATAAAGCAAGCACGGTAGTACAGGTCAACTAATGAGGCTCAAGTACAAAAATGAACGTTGAATATATGCTACGGTATGACATGTTTTTAAGATTCATTGTTGATCACGACTTGATATGTATGTTCCTTCGATGCATATTGATACATACAAGTGCCAACTTATTGAGTTTATAAACTCACGTAGCTCATGTATTACAGGATCAGGTATTGAAGATGCGTAGGATGCCGGTTCGCCAATGGATGCTAGTGACGTGCCTCACCTCGACAAGAACCGGGCTTCTTATTGTATAGCTTCCGCATATGTATTATAATGAATTGAATGTCAGGGTTTGAAACAAGTTTTACGATGTTTATGTCTAGGGGTATGATGGTACAGAATATGTTTGTGTGTAAGAATACGATTATATATATGGGTTGATGTTGTTGCTTGAGTTGAGTTTGTGTTTATGTATATATAAATGTTGTTGCTTGGTTTGGGCTTATACAAAATATAGGGACATCATGCCAAAATTTTTACAAACCGTCAAAGTGATGCCCCTTGTTGATTTGATTCATAATATAGTTATATCATTCAAATCCTATTTTGATTATGGTAATTATGCTAAGTATAGAGTAAGGGTGTGACAATTAATATGGTATCAGAGCCCACGATTCTTTGACAGGGAAGACACTGCACTTCATCCATATGGAGAACTTGGCAAGTAAGTATCTTTTTTTTCCATAGTTTATGCTAAGTTATGTGTTTCTACGTGACCTACATGTAGGTTAAGATAAGCGACGATGCCACCAAAACGTAAAGTACATGAAGGAGAGTCATCTAAGGGCAAGGCCCCAGCAGTCGAAGGTGAGGGCAGTGCGCCACGACCGATAGATGATTTCGCTCAATTACTCCAACAACAAGCAAAAGTCCATGGTGAACAAATCCAGCAGCTACTGGAGATGCAACGAACTACTCATGAACAGGCACAAGCTCAAGCCATAGTACACAGACATGTGCCTGTTCAAACAGACGTATATGATCGTTTTAGACGTTTGAATCCTCCGGAATTCATGGGAAGCACCGATCCAGCAGTAGCAGAAGAGTGGATTAAGTCATTGGAGTCCATCTTCTCCTACCTTCATATGGATGATGCTGACAAAGTAACTTGTGTCATATTTCTCTTAACAAAACATGCAAGAATATGGTGGGAAAGTGCAAAAGTGGCATTACCGGTTGGACCACTGACATGGGGAACTTTCAAAACCGTGTTTTACGACAAGTATTTCAGTAAAGACGTACGAGCTAAGAAAGCCAGCGACT
The DNA here is from genome assembly GCF_022965805.1 of Primulina eburnea. Lineage (NCBI taxonomy): Eukaryota > Viridiplantae > Streptophyta > Magnoliopsida > Lamiales > Gesneriaceae > Primulina > Primulina eburnea. The sequence continues at coordinate 9,147,727 of NC_133118.1, read as the reverse complement.
TCCTTAACCTGAAGCAAGGAACTATGGCAATGACAGAATACATACAACAATTTGAGGCCGGAGTCCAATATGTACCATATATTGCACAAGATGACACCAGTAAGGGCGAACATTTCATGCGAGGACTTCGCTCGGAAATTAAAAGAGATGTACGAATGTCGAAAGTTGCTACGTATGGGGAGATAGTAGAAAGAGCACTAATGGCAGAACAAGATGAACATGACATTGACAGGGACAGGCAACAACGAAGGCAGCAGTACTTTCAGAAGAGCCAAGGAACAGGACAAGGCAAAAAGACTGATAGCAGGGGTACTAGACCAGAGGAACCCCGTGGCAAGGGTCCCCCTCCACGTAAAGAACCGGACAGACCACCTTGTCCTAAATGTGGAAAACTTCATGGCGGGGAATGTATGCAAGGTTCTATTGTCTGTTATCGTTGCAAAAAGCCAGGGCATCTAGCCAAGAATTGTCCAGGAAGTTCTGAGAAAGTACAGGGACGCCTTTTCTCCATGACCAAGGAAGAAGTGGATGCGGATACGTCGATGATCACTGGTATGTTCTTGATTTCTTGTATTACTGCTATTGTTTTACTAGATTCAGGAGCCACGCATTCTTTTATTTCGGAATCGTTTGTAAGGAGACTGGGCATTACAGCAAGTACAACAGAGACACAACTCGCCATATCCTTACCTTCCGGGCAAGAATTACAGACAGACCAAATTGTGCGAGGTTGTCCACTTTATGTCCAAGGATATCAGATGTATGCTGACTTGATTGTTCTTAGGATGACTGATTTTGATGTGATATTGGGAATGGATTGGCTCACGAAGTATAGAGTTACTATTGACTGTGGCTTAAAGATGATCAAGTTTGCGCCAGTAGGAGCTGAACCATTCACAGTTGCAAGTGCAGGTATATCCTTACCTCTACGGATAATCTCTTGCATGAAGGCTTGTAAATTATTACAGAAGGGGTGTCAAGGATATTTAGCATCTGTTTCAGTTATTGATCCACCATTTCGTGAACTAGAATATACAGATGTTGTGTGTGAGTTTCCAGAAGTGTTTCCTGATGATGTAACAGGCTTACCTCCAGATAGAGAGATCGAATTTGTAATCGATGTTGTGGCAGGAACTCATCCAATCTCAAAAGCTCCTTATCGATTAGCTCCTACAGAAATGAAAGAATTGAAAGAACAGTTACAAGAGTTGCTTGATAAAGGGTTTATTAGACCGAGCTTTTCACCGTGGGGTGCACCTGTTTTATTTGTGAAAAAGAAATACGGTACTCTTCGTTTGTGTATTGATTATCGGGAGTTGAACAAAGTGACGATTAAAAACAAATATCCACTCCCCAGAATTGATGATTTGTTTGATCAATTACAAGGAGCTGCTATCTTTTCGAAGATTGATTTACGATCAGGCTATCATCAATTAAAAGTTAAATCAGATGATATCTCAAAAACTGCCTTCCGAACCAGGTACGGGCATTATGAATTTCTTGTAATGCCATTTGGACTAACAAATGCACCAGCAGCTTTTATGGATTTAATGAATAGAAATTTTAAGCCATTTCTAGACAAGTTCGTGATTGTGTTTATAGATGATATTCTCATCTACTCACGAACTATAGAGGAGCATCGGGAACATTTGCAATTAGTTTTGCAAACTTTGAAAGATAAACATTCATATGCCAAATGGAAGAAATGTGAATTTTGGCTTGAACAAGTATCATTCTTGGGTCATATCATTTCAAAAGAAGGCATATCATTGGATCCAAGTAAGATTGAAGCTGTTAATAACTGGCTACGACCTACCACTGTTACCGAGGTACGTATTTTTCTTGGGCTAGCTGGTTATTACCGTCGGTTTATAGCGGGATTTTCTAAGATAGCATTGCCTTTGACTGCTTTAACTCGAAAGAATGTGAAATTTGTGTGGGACGAAGCATGTGATCGCAGTTTTCAAGAGTTAAAGGCAAAATTGACATCAGCACCGGTCCTTGCTATTCCAGAAGGATCAGGAGATTTTGTAGTGTACAGTGATGCTTCGAAACAAGGTTTAGGAGCAGTCTTGATGCAGCACGGGAAGGTGATTGCTTATGCCTCTAGGCAATTGAAAGAATATGAAAAGAACTATCCCACACATGATTTAGAACTGGCAGCAGTGGTATTTGCATTGAAAATATGGCGCCATTATCTGTATGGTGAACGGTGTGAAATATATACGGACCACAAGAGTTTGAAATATTTATTCACGCAAAAAGAATTAAATATGCGACAACGACGTTGGTTGGAATTGGTGAAAGATTATGATTGTGTTATTAATTATCATCCAGGTAAAGCCAATGTTGTTGCAGATGCGTTAAGTCGAAAGTCCAGTTCTATTGCTGCAATGCAAGTACAAGAGCAGATTTTATGGGATTTGCAGAACTTGAAGCTTGATGTTATTCCAAAGGGAGCTGCAATTCAGTTATCATCTCTCATGGTTCGACCAACACTTGCAGATAGAATCAAGGCCGAACAAAGTATAGACAGTGAATTACAACAATTGAGGCAGCGAGATGAAGCAAAAGGACATTCGAACTTTGAATTGAATGAGAAAGGAATTTGGACATATCGTAGTAGAATGTGTGTGCCAAAGCAAGGAACAATCAGAACTGATATTCTTATTGATGCTCATGCTACTCCATATTCGATCCATCCAGGAAGTACGAAAATGTACAAGGATTTGAAACCATTATTTTGGTGGCCAGGTATGAAAAAGGACATTGCTCAATTTGTTGCACAATGTCTAACTTGTCAACAGGTCAAGATTGAACATCAAAGACCAGCAGGGCTCCTGAAACCGCTACCCATTCCTGAGTGGAAATGGGAACACATCACGATGGATTTCATTCTTGGTTTGCCAAGAACACAAAGAGGATTCAATGCTATATGGGTTATTGTGGATCGACTTACAAAATCAGCTCACTTTCTTCCGGTGAAGACTACATACACGATGAATCAATATGCTGAAGAATACATCAAGGAGATAGTGAGGCTTCATGGCATCCCAGTGTCCATTGTATCAGATAGAGATCCAAAATTTACATCTGCATTTTGTAAAAGCTTGCATCATGCTATGGGAACTCGATTGTCATTCAGCACAGCATTCCACCCTCAAACTGATGGACAATCAGAACGAGTAAATCAGATCTTAGAAGATATGTTGAGGGCATGTACTATTGACTTCCCAGGTAGTTGGGACAGTAAACTACCGTTGGCTGAGTTTACATATAACAATAGCTATCAGTCAAGCATTGGAATGGCACCATATACTGCATTATATGGTAGAAAATGTCGATCTCCAGTACATTGGGATGAAATAGGAGAAAGGAAATTGTTAGGCCCTGAATTGGTACAACAGACAGCTGAATTGGTAACCAAGATCAGAGAAAGAATGCACACTGCCCAGAGTCGACAGAAAAGCTATGCTGATGTGCGACGTCGTCGATTGGAATTTCAGGGTGGTGACCATGTATTTGTAAAGATATCACCATTGAAGGGCATTTTGCGTTTTGGTAAGAAGGGAAAATTGAGTCCAAGATATATCGGTCCATTCGAAATCTTAGAAAGAATAGGAGACAGAGCCTACCGAGTTGTTTTACCTCCGAACTTGTCAAATGTTCACAATGTGTTTCACGTTTCCTTGCTACGAAAGTATTTGGCCAATCCTTCTCACGTTCTTCATTACGAACCATTGGAGCTTGCATCGAATCTCTCGTATGAAGAACGACCAGTCCAAATCCTCGATAGGAAATCAAAAGTATTACGAGGCAAGGAAATACCCTTGGTGAAACTGTTATGGCGAAATCATGCAATCGAAGAAGCAACTTGGGAGCGAGAAGACGAGATTCAACAGAGATATCCCGAACTATATGGTACGTCAAATTTCGAGGACGAAATTCTTTGAAGGAGGGGAGAATTGTAATGCCCGGTTACTCGTACAAATGATAATAATGCGTTTATGTCGTTTATTTTGTAGTTAATTACCTTATTAGATTTCACGTGATGATTGAAGTATCAATATTGAGATTGAACATGAATTTTATATTGTTTATGGTGCATTGAGAATGAATAAATGTCAAAACAATGATGGTAAGATGTGTACATAGAAATAGTGTTATGAAGTTGGTAGGAAATGAGATGTAGATATGGTAGTTTTTACGGGTTTTAGCATAATGATTTGAATATTGATCCAAATTGGGTGAGGCCATAACCATTAGAAAGCTAAGACATAATGCTACAACTTTCACGTTTTGGGTTTTGTTCAAATCATTAGGGAAGACAAGCCAAAAACGCCCCGAAGTGAGTTGTGTGTATCGTCACTCCTACAATGACACATGTTGGGAGAATGGGCATAACTTTTTACTCAGACCTTCAAATGACCTGAAATTTGGGGAGATTCAAGAAAACACATAGGGCTACAACTTTCATGTTGACCACTTTTGCTAATTCGGAAGTTAAAAATGAGTTTTGTGGCATAATGTACCGCGCATATGCGCCAGAATTCGCGCATATGCGCCAGAATTCGCGCATATGCGCCGGCAGTCTGTACAAGGATAAGTATCGAATTTCTAAGCCATTCCAACCATTCCTTCTCCACTTTACCAGCAAGAACTCGAGGGAAAACAAGATTTCTTTCTCCCAAAAGCTTCCTTCTTCATTCCTTTCATCATTTTGAGGTTAAAACTTAGTTGTCCATTCCAAGAGCTTCCTAAGGGTGTAAGTTTTCTTCTCCTTTAGTTGTTCTACATGTATAGGGGTAATTTCACCTTGTATAGAAATAGTAACTGAACTATTGGTTTATTGACAGCATAGGACTGATAAACATCGTCCCAAACAAGTATTCGTACACTTGGGCGGTAAGTTGGCATGTTCTTGAAGTAATACATGAGTAATATTATGAATTTCAAATGCATCACATTGTCTATTGATATATGTACTTTGTTAGTATGTTTATTGATAAAAACATAGCACCATATTCCATTGTTATGTATTAAATATGTAAGGAACTCATGAATATTGATGATGGGTGCTATGTCATGAACAATAACATGAACATGAAAAGAAAATGATTGATTTACATGATATAGAGCTTGTTGACATCATGGGTGGTTTTAAGTCCACCAAAGCTATTGGCCAATATATGTTCATGGGGCGTGGGGATGCCAAAGGTTGCTCCCTGACGTCCAACACAGTAGTAGCTATATAATAAAGCAAGCACGGTAGTACAGGTCAACTAATGAGGCTCAAGTACAAAAATGAACATTGAATATATGCTACGGTATGACATGTTTTTAAGATTCATTGTTGATCACGACTTGATATGTATGTTCCTTCGATGCATATTGATACATACAAGTGCCAACTTATTGAGTTTATAAACTCACGTAGCTCATGTATTACAGGATCAGGTATTGAAGATGCGTAGGATGCCGGTTCGCCAATGGATGCTAGTGACGTGCCTCACCTCGACAAGAACCGGGCTTCTTATTTTATAGCTTCCGCATATGTATTATAATGAATTGAATGTCAGGGTTTGAAACAAGTTTTACGATGTTTATGTCTAGGGGTATGATGGTACAGAATATGTTTGTGTGTAAGAATACGATTATATATATGGGTTGATGTTGTTGCTTGAGTTGAGTTTGTGTTTATGTATATATAAATGTTGTTGCTTGGTTTGGGCTTATACAAAATATAGGGACATCATGCCAAAATTTTTACAAACCGTCAAAGTGATGCCCCTTGTTGATTTGATTCATAATATAGTTATATCATTCAAATCCTATTTTGATTATGGTAATTATGCTAAGTATAGAGTAAGGGTGTGACAATCTTGTGACATCGTGCAATGTACCCGTGGCAATCCCGCCACTATCAGGTACTTCTGTCACAAGATCACTCGTCAAGACTCGTCTAACACATGCTCTCTATAAATCCATAGAACAAGCATATCAAATCAAGTCAATGCAAATAATAACAAATAGTATGTGATTTAGGGAAACTCAAGTCCAAACCGACTCAAGTCGATCTCTCATTACCACATTGACTTATACCTTTCGTTTGTAGTCTCGGTCTGAAGCAATATCAATTCTGAACTCAAGACTGTCTCTGTAAATCTGAAACGACATATTGAGAATCATAATATCAATATTCCATTCCCAATTCAACACTGAATCTGATTAATCCAGATTTAATTCAAATCACAGCATAACGACACAAACTCAGTATCCCCGTCAATACCATATCAACAGACATCAATTACAAATCATAACTCATATCCGATACAATCTGTAATTCATTTATAATCCAAATCTGTCCGATATCAAATTAATATAATCAGAAAATCATAAAAATTCAATAATCAGTCCGTTTCTTAATCTGACTTCGATTCTATGATGTCTAACATGCCAAGAACATCATATATGAATTCTATTCAATTCTGACAATAGCATAATTTCAAAACATATTAAAACGTATCAAAACTTACGTCCAGTTGTAGTCTACGTCGATAGGAACACAGTACCGAAGTCAGATTCAAAATCTAACGGACGGATTTTTCGTAAATCGAATTCTAAAAACTAAATCGTAAGTTTGGCCTCGTTTTTCCCTTTACCTATTGTTTCACTCGAAGGCTGAATTATACATATATATATATATATATATATATATATATATATATATATATATATATATACCAATTCGCATGCCAAGGAAACGTGGCATTTTTCAATTTGCATGTCTCGCGCATATGCGCGACATTTACTGGAGCATATGCGCGAGACCTACTGGTCTCGGCCTTGGCAGCTCGCGCATATGCCGCCCATACTCGGCGCATATGCACGAGACCATTGTTCAGTTTTGCCAACTCTCGGGTACCCTCGCGTATATGCGCGGATACACGTCGCGCATATGCGCGAGGCTCTCTGGACATCTCGCGCATATGCGCCCGGCTGGGTCGCGCATATGCGCGAAAGTTCATCCTCGCACATACATCTTTTCACACGTTATCTCAAATCGTGTCTCGGGTAATCCTTTTATAATCACCTTGAATTATAACTCAATAATCGTTAATTAACAGTGATTAATTCTCGGGCATTACATCTGATTAAACCCATCGAACCATGGTAAGAGCGTCTTGGCATCGCCCCATGATTTCCTAGGTATCACTGATAGTGCCTGCAAGAACCAGTCAATTATGATTAGCGTACATTACGGTACCTTCATCTCATATATCCCAATCGAATCTGCAACCATTGGTTCATCGAGGGTTACATATTAATTCGATGACTATGTGATACATATAAATAGTGGCATCGCATGTACCATTGGAGAACTCCTTCTCTAATGTACATCTCATACTCTGACCAGAGATTCCACGTACTATTATTTGATCAGATCACATAAGATGTCCACACATGTAGGTGAGCGGTGAATCCCTGACAGAATGCACTGGCTCCTATATATGTCGCAAATGTACCCAACCTCGCCACCTGATGACTCTTCTGGAGCCGGTAAACGAGTCAAAGCACAACCCTAGCATATAGAGCCTCAATGTTGTCCCGAGTCGTAAGGACTAATGGTGTACAATAAAAACCACGGACTTATCCTCTCGATGAATTATAATCACTTGGAAAGTCCGAGGGAGGGTAGTTCGGTATAATCATCATATGACTACCCATATGCATGTTTGGACATCTCTATGATCTTACCAAGAAACGCAGTACACAACATCACATATGCTAGTCTCGAGCTCAAGCGGCCTTTATCCTTATTTTAGGCGGCTGAATCGAATAGGAACGAATTTAAAATATGCAGTGTTTATAAATGAGTTTCAACATCGAATTATGATTCATTTGCATTAAAGCATAATCAAGGACTTTATCTATGCTAATTGCATGGGTATACAGATAAAGTAAAACGAAACCATTAAAAGTTAAATTACATTAAAATAAAGATTTTTTATTATAAATGAGTCAATAAATTCTCTAGCCAACAGTTGACTTACAGGGCACCTACTCTAACAAGACACTACTGGACATGGAACACATGTTGCCTCGATTGCCGCTGGAAATTTTGTCCATGGTGCTCATTACTTTGGTTACGGTTCAAGGATCGCCAGAGGCATTGCACCTAGAGTGTAGAGGCCCGAAATTCGTATTTGAAAATTTCCGGAATAATTTAAAATTTTCTCTTTAAATAACTAAAATTCCTCATTCATAAAATATACTGATAAAAAGATTCAATGTTTAAAGTAGCAGCGGAAGTAAGTAATGTTTTCAAAATAACAACTTAAAATAATTCAACAAAATGAAAACTGAGTTTGGAATAAAAAAAAGTGCTGAAAATGAGGTCCTCGGGTTCCTACTACTGCCGACCCAAGCTAGCTCACTAGTCCCCACCCTCGGTCCCGACCTCATCAGTACCTACAACAATCAAGTCTAGTGAGTCTAAAGACTCAGCATGCATATATTGTGAATAACAAGTAAAATATATCATAAAGTTTCATGTCATGTAAAGATATCATATCGTAAAGCGTAACGTGAAAATCGTGTCAAGAATAATTATAAATACGTGCATAACTGATAATCATACGCAAAAATTTTGCTCGATAGAGCCTGTCATAAGATAGCATATCATAATTTTCTGTTGAGATAATGTTCTACCCAAGTGGCCCATAACATGAACTGAATCGCCTGATCAGACTAAACAACAGTATACTGGGTGGTAGAGATCATCACAGCCCTTGGACTGGATATCCGTACCCATACATGAACACGAACCGGTCGTGAGTCACCGGGTGATGTAATAATCCCATAAGCTGCAATCCCATGACTGTGAAGTGGCCACAAGACATAACGCATATATCTCAAAAATAAACTTTTATATTTTATGCACGTAATATAATTATTATCCTGTTTTATTTTACAAATAGAGTTGGATCGTTCCCAGGCTCGCTGCATCCTAATCCTAATATGAGAACATGCAATTAACTTAAATTGACCAAAACTTCGTAATTGAACCCAAAACGGGGCCAACTAGACCAACAACTTAATTTCTAACCATGACTCCGTACCAACATCGAACTATCATTTAGTCATGATTAAAATACATCTAAAATGATAGAAAATAAATACCAAGGGCTGTAATACACAAAATTTGTGCATGGAGGCCAAAATCATGAAACACTCTTTCGAGAGTCACTTTGGCACATTGCACCGTAAATTCTCGTACGACCTCTAAACTTAACCAAATCACGAACGGCCAAAACATGACCTTCCTAATTCAATGAGGTACTGTCTAGTTCAAGGCCATAGGCTAAAAGCCAAACAAGAACTCGAAACAAGCCTCTGAACCCAAGGCAACAAAGTTGCTATAAAAAATACAGCAGCAGCTATTGTGCTTTCTTGCTTCGTTTACGAGGCTATTGCACGCGTGGGATGTCTTGCTTGTTCTTTCCATCATGTATCATTCCAGTGGCCATAGGATCGACCATGGCATGATCTAGACATCATGAGGTATTGTGTGAACCATGGATAAGGGCTAAAAAGCCAACCAAGATCCACACCATCCCCTAAATTCGAAACTACACATGAAGGAAAAGAAAGGGGTCGAAGGGGGCTTGTCTTGTTTTGTTTTGAAAACCGATGAATCCATGGACCAAGCCTTGAAAGGCTGACTTGGTCACGTCTTAGACATACTAGGGAAGAGTTCTAATCATGGTTACAGGCCCTAGGCCAACAAGATCCGAACCCTTGCCTTAGACAAGCAAGAATCAGAAATTGAGACTCATAAATTGCAACATGGGGTGTTGCTGTCAACAATGGTTTCGTTGGGGTGCATGGACCGCAACCAATGGACCGACACCTCTCTAACACATCCTAGTACAAGCCTAGATGCATCCTTGAACGCCTGGAATCGAGCCACACCCTAAAATCATCAAAAACATACCAGCCGTGAAGTGCAAGGAAAGATCCGAAATATCCTGTGCAGATTTTCGAAAATTTCTTGACATGATTTCGGTTTTATCATGGATCAAGCACATATAATGGTTTAAAAATAGTTATATGAATTGATTGAAGAGCAAAGAAATAATATAGACATGCCTAAATTTGTTTTGAAAAGAAAACAAATCAAACGACGACACGGTGCGGCGGAGACAAAGTTCTCTTTTCTTAATAGTTTTCTCTCTTATTTTCTTGATGCTCTCCCATGATTTATTTGCTGAATGATGCTCTGAAATTTTCAAGATTGAGGAGAGGGAAATGGCTAGGAGATGAATGGAAGTTTGCAAGATAAAAAGGAGAGAATAAGTCTTGCTATCTTTTTAGTTTGTGAGATAAGGAATGATATGACATATCAAAGGATTTGAGGGAGATTGAGGGGTGAGAGGGCCGATTCTTTCTATCAAATAAGAGTAGAAATATTGCTTAATTATTTAATTATTGGTGATTAAAAAGTGGGGGAATTATCTACCAAGTAAAGAATAAGGAAATGAATCAAAGATGGTGAGTAGTCAAAACAAATTTTGAATTTCTTAAGGGGGCCGAAATCTTGCTTTCAAAAATGAGTAGGAAAATTGCTTAATTAATAATTATTGAGGACTAAAATGTGGAAATTAACTATTCCATGAAAAGATAAGGAAAAATATCAAAAATGGAGAGTTGTCAACTTAATTAAATCCTATAAGGGTAAAAATGGCCGAAAATTACAAGATAATGGAGGGACAATATTGCTTAAATATTTTATTTTAAATCTATAGAGTTTTATCTACCCATTAAATATTATAGTGAATTAATAAATTAATTATTGAACCTAAAAGAACTTATTTACTACTTATCTCAAATAAATTAATAAATCCTTAAACATTCTTTTTCTATTAAAATAAATTATTCTTTATCTTAAATAAATTCTAGGAATGTTTTCTTAATATTAAATTTTGTCTTCATACTCCAATTCAAGTCTGGCCTCACTTATCTAACTGAAAAGATAAAACTAAACTTATGCGATTTAAAATAAATAGTCATTACTCAACAATTTTAAAATGCCTTAAATAATAAAGAAATCATTTTTAATTTAAATACTAGAAATTATGCATGGCTTATACGAAGTCTGGTTTAACGGGTTCTACAATTCTCCGCCCCTTAAAAGAAATTTCGTCCTCGAAATTAAAACTTACCGAATAACTCAGGATACCGACTCCTCATCTCTGGATCAGACTCCAACGTAGCTTCCTCCTCTGAATGATTAAGCCATTTGACTTTCACTCGCTTAACCAGCTTGTTCCGAAGCTTCTTCTCCTGTCTGTCTAAGATTTGCACTTGTCTCTCTTCATAAGACAGGTTCGGAGTGAGCTGCAACGGTTCAAAATTCAGGACATGCGAAGAATTCGCCATATACTTCCTCAGCACAGAGACATAGAACACATTGTGTACTCCGGCCAGATTCAGCGGAAGAGCAACATTATAAGCTAGCGTCCCAACCCTGTCGAGGATCTCAAAGGGTCCGATGAATCTCAGACTGAGCTTTCCTTTCTTCCCGAACTGCATGACACCTTTCATAGGCGCTACTTTAACAAAAACATGGTCGCCAACGACAAACTCTAGATCTCTCCTCCTCTGATCCACATAGCTCTTCTGTCGGCTCTGAGCAGTCCTCATCCTATCACGGATCTTTACTACTACATCGGCAGCCTGTTGAATGATCTCTGGACCCAATTTTGATCTCTCCCCTACTTCATCCCAATGAACAGGCGACCTGCACTTACGACCATACAGTGCTTCATACGGAGCCATACCTATAAACGACTGAAAACTGTTGTTATAGTTGAACTCTACCAATGGAAAATTCGACTCCCAACTCGCTGAGATGTCGATGACACAAGCACGGAGAAGATCCTCCAAAATCTGGATAACTCTTTCTCACTGCCCATCTATCTGAGGGTGGAAAGCTGTGCTAAACAACAACTTCGTACCCACTGTTGAATGCAGAATCTTCCAAAATGCGGAAGTGAATGTAGGATCTCGGTCAGACACTATAGAAACGTTAATACCATGAATTCTGACTATCTCTCGGATATGTCGACAGCGGGGACATTTTGCCCGAGTATAACCCCAGAGAGGTGCACAGGGATCCCAGGCAGCAAGGTTATCTGGATCAGTGGCTTAGACCGGGAGACGACCATCTGTTGTCCATTATTTCCAGCCAGCACTGTCTACCCAGTCACAGCAGAGGCCAGGAGGAAGCCAGACAGTGAGCCAGCCTCCGAGATAGCAGGCCAGAGTTTTTGCTTTGACTGAGGAGCAGGCACAGGATGCACCTGATGATGTCGTTGCAGGTAACTGTTCTATTTATGGTTACCCTGCTTATATATTGATTGATACTGGTGCATCACATACATTTATTTCTTAGAGATTTGCATTGATGAATGCATTACCTGTTGAGTCCCTATCTACTGTAGTATCTGTTTCTTCTCCTTTGGGAATAGGTCTTGTATCAGTGACTTCTGTTAGATCTTGTATACTACGATATGATGGGCATGAGATTGAGTTAGACTGTATTGTGCTTGGGTTGTCTGATTTTGACTGTATTATCGGAATTGATATGTTGACCAAGTACAGAGCTACAGTTGATTGTTTCCACAAGATTGTGAGATTCAGACCAGAGATGGCTGAGGAGTGGAAATTTTACGGTAAGGGTTCTCGAGCCAAAATTCCTTTGATATCCGTATTATCTATGACTCGATTATTGCATAAAGGAGCGGAAGGATTCCTTGTATATTCAGTTGATTTACTGATGTCGAGTCCATCATTGGCGGACTTGCCAGTGGTGTGTGAGTTTGCTGATGTCTTCCCCGACGAGATTCCTGGACTGCCTCCGATTCGAGAGATAGACTTCAGCATTGAATTGATGCCATGTACAGTTCCGATTTCTAGAGCTCCGTACAGAATGGCACCAATTGAACTGAAAGAGTTGAAGGATCAGTTGGAGGATTTATTGGCCAAGGGATACATTCGACCGAGTGTATCTCCTTGGGGTGCTCCCGTGTTGTTTGTGAGGAAGAAAGACGGTTCAATGAGACTCTGCATTCATTACCGGCAACTGAACAAAGCAACGGTAAAGAATAAATATCCATTCCCCATATAGATGATTTGTTTGACCAGTTGCAGGGTTCTTCTATTTATTCCAAGATCGATCTGAGATCTGGATATCATCAGATGAGAGTCAGGGATTCTGATATCTCGAAGACAGCGTTCAGAACCAGGTATGGACACTATGAGTTTATTGTCATGCCGTTTGGTTTGACCAACGCTCCAGCTATGTTTATGGGTCTGATGAACCGTGTATTTCAGAAGTATCTCGATGATTTCGTGATCATTTTTATTGATGATAATTTGATTTATTCTAAGAATATGATTGAGCATGCAGAGCATTTGAGAACTGTGTTGAAAATTCCGAGAACTGAGAAATTGTATGCTAAACTGTCAAAATGTGAGTTCTGGTTGAGACAGGTAGTATTTTTGGGTCATATCATATCCGGAGATGGTATATCAGTTGAAATATCTGTTTTCACAATCAGAACTGAATATGAGACAGCGAAGATGGCTGGATTTATTGAAAGACTTTGATTGTGAAATAAAATACTATCCGGGGAAGTCCAATGCAGCAGCTGATACATTGAGTTGAAAGGTATGTGCTTTATCCTTATCGACAATAGGTTTTTCTAATTTGATTGAAGACTGCTATTTGTCTGGATTGGTATTTGAGACAGATTGTAGACCATTGAGATTGTATGCTATTCAAGCTGAACCAGAGCTGATTTTGAAGATTAAAGCGGCTCAGAAAGTTGATCAGAAAGTTCAGAAATCAATTGAGATGGTCAGATCAGTTCATCAATCAGAGTTTCAGGTACGTGAGGATGTACTGTATGTGAATAATCGTCTTGTTGTGCCGAATGTTTCAGAATTGAAACAGCAGATATTGACTGAAGCGCACAGCAGTCGATTCAGTATCCATCCTGGTGGCAGAAAGATGTATAATGACTTGAAGACACAGTTTTGGTGGAAGCAAATGAAATCTGATGTCACAAAATTTGTGTCAAAATGTTTGAATTGCCAACAGGTAAAGGCTGAAAGAAAGAAACCAAGAGGTCTACTGCACAGTTTATCGATTTATGAATGGAAATGGGATCACAGTTCCATGGATTTTGTGACGCAGTTCTGAGATCCTCCCGAGGTGGTGATGCGATTTGGGTCGTGATTGACAGATTGACCAAATCAACATGTTTTATTCCGTACCAGATGACATACAAGTATGACCAGATGGCTGAGATTTATGTTAGGGAGGTGGTAAGATTGCACGGAGTGCCGAAGTCGATTGTATCAGACCGTGATCCTCGGTTCACTTCGCACTTCTGGCAGAGTTTACATCAGGCTCTAGGTACGAAGTTGCATCTGAGTACCGCATATCATCCACAGACTGACAGACAGTCAGAGCGGACGATCCAGACATTGGAGGATATGCTGAGAGCTGTAGTGCTTGATTTTTGCACTGGATGGCAAGATGCATTGCCACTTTGTGAATTTTCGTACAACAACAGCTATCAGACGAGTATTGAGATGGCTCCATTTGAAGCATTGTACGGAAAGAAGTGCAGATCCCCTCTGTATTGGGATGATATCTCTGAGGTTTCAGAGATTGGACCTGATAAGATCAGAGAAATGACAGAAAAGGTAAAGCTGATTCAGAAGTGAATGAAGACAGATCAGGACAGACAGGACAATTATGCCAATGTTCGACGAAGACTGTTGGTATTTGAGGTTGGAGACCGAGTATTCCTAAAGATTTCACCTTTCAGTGGAGTTGTCAGATTTGGCAAGAAAGGGAAGCTGTCTCCACGTTTTATTGGGCCGTATGAGATTCTCGAGAAGATAGGAGATCGTGCCTATCGACTTGCATTACCGCATTCTCTATCTGGAATACATGATGTCTTTCATGTATCTATGTTACGGAAATATCTCCCCGATGATTCCCATATTATCCAGCCAGACGAGGCTGAGCTTGATGAGTCTCTGAGTTATATTGAGAAACCGGTTCAGATTATTGATCGTAAAGAAAAGAAACTCAAAACGAAGACCATCCCACTTGTGAAAGTCCAGTGGACTCGTCATGGCATTGAAGAAGCTACTTGGGAGACTGAATCAGATATGAGACAGGAATTCCCATAGTTATTCCACTGATGTGAGTTTACTATTTTAGTTTCTGTTATTTCTGATTTGATTACCGGTGATATGATTGCTTGAGATTTCGAGGACGAAATCATGTCTCAGAAAGGGAGAAATGTAAGGCCCGAGATTATATCACCTTATTCCGAGATTATTTAATTTACGAATTTTGGAATGATGAATTAGATTCCACGGTTTTTGTAATTAATTAGGATTGAAATTGAATTAAAAGATTGAGCGGGGGTCGATTTGTAAATAGTGAAAAATTGAGGGACTAAAGTGCAAATATGGAAATTTAAGTGGGACACTTGTCTTGGCCATCCCTTGAACGTGACATTATTCACTTCAAATTCAGAATTGGCATGGGGAAAACCGAGAGTATCCATGGCTAGCTTCCTTAATGGTTTTCTTATCTTCAAAGCTTTATTTTGCAACATCCAACCATCAACTTATTAATCCAAATATAGATTTTTGATCCTTACCTCAAGAGCTTCAAGGGGAGGTAATTTTCATCCATTTCCAGCATGTTTCGAAATTTAGATGTTGGAGGATTTGTGATTTAATTGTTGATATGTGTTCTTGAGTATATAGAGATTATAGAACCGTAATCGGATCGAAGAACGGACATCGTATGAATTGGTTTGAAAAATTCAGCATGCTGTTCGAACCTAGTAGGTGCAGATTTTATTATGTTGTGGTTGATATTGTGAGGTTTTAGTCGTTGGTTTGAGATTATTGATGTTTGAGTTGCCGGGTATATCGAATTTGCGCCGTTATGCCGCCGGAATTGATATAAATTGAGCTTTGAGCAAACCAAGTCTTACTTTGAATTGTTTGATTGATATGGTGTTGTTCGAATTGTGCATGTTCAGAATTGGTGTAGAAGATTCGGACTCGAGATCGTAGCTTCAGACCGAGACTACGAACGAAAGGTATAAGTCAATGTGGTATTGGGAGATCGACTCAAGTAGGATATACTTGAGTTTCCTAAATCACATACTTATTGTTGTTTTATGCATTTATTTTATTTTATATGTTGTTCTATTGATTTATAGGAAGCATGTATTAGACGAGTATTAGACGAGTGATCTTGTGACAGAAGTGCCTAATAGTGGTGGGATCGCCACGGGCACATTGCACGATGTCAAAAGATAGTGCATTGGCGATAGTGCTACAGTCTGTGACGGATAGTTCAAGACACTGGATGTTTTGTTATATCGACGTGGATAGAATCGGAGTTTCTTCTATTACAGTTGGTCGATTTAGGAATGCCCACGTCTGGAAATCGGGATCCCTAGACTAGGATTGAGTCTAGTCTGAGTCGTGGAGTCACGAGTATGATTGATAGTTTTATATTAATTATGTTTCAGACTTTGATATATATCTGATATTTGCTTCATGCTTTATATTGATTATATGATTGCATGTTCATTGATTTATACTGGGATTATATTCTCACCGAAATCATCCGGCTGTTGTCGTGTTTGTATGTGTGCATGAAAACAGGTGGTACAGGATCAAGGTCGAGGAGATGACGAGAGATCATGATTAGAGTGGAGACCACGGAGTTTGACGTTGCTGTAGATAGGTTTTGAACACTTGATAGCTAGTTGTCGAACCTTAGTCTATATTGTATGTATGTTGTACAGTACTTGTACCTTATTTTATAATGATATGTATACTAGTATGATTTCCATTACGTTCCGCAATTTAAAAAAATTAGACCATGTTTATTATATTATATTAAATGGTCCCAATGACGATTATGAACTTGATTAGCGTCCGGGTCCCCACATAAATAATCTACAATTGTTTAAATATTAAATACATATTCGAAACTCTCATTCAGTGAACAGTTTAATTAAACTTTAAATTTTAATTAATTTAATGATTCTTTGGATCAACATTCCATGATTAAAATATTATAAATAAGTTTAACTAATTATATTTTAAATCAATGATTTTTATGGTTCCAATTTATATGAGAATGGGTCACATGATTCATTTTGCTTAAAATGAACAATAATAAATGTTATAGCTGAAAATAAATAAATAAATTGATGAAATTGTTACACAAAAAATCCAAAATACTTACATGATGGAGAGACCTACTTTAAAAAAAAACACAACAAATTCATAGAGAATTTGTCCATTATTGACTCGTTTTATCCAAAAATTGATTGTTTTAAAAGAATCGAGAAAAGAATCTCATTATTTGACATATTATCAAAGTAAGTACACCAAATAAATCACGCAAAATTTATATATACTTAAAAACTAGGGCGATATTTTAATTAAACTAACAGAAAAAAACAAAAATTTTTAGTTAAATTTAATGATTTTGTCTATATCTCAAAATTTTCAGACATGGTAACAAATATTAAGGTTCAGTTTAGAACATAAATATTAAATTTGAATTAATTCATTGATGCTTGGATCCACATTCCAAAATTAAAATATTATCTAAAGGCTTATTTAATAATAAAAAAATAGTAAAAAAAAACTAATTATAAAAACTCCTACGTACCTATTGTTTTTTAATGTTTACTAATTATTTCTTTATAAAGTTTTGAATGTCTATAAATTGGAGCTATAGCTTGGTTCCATTTTTGGTCCATTTTCCTTCACAACACTTAATATTTTTGTCTCTGACACGATTTTACTACTTCACAACACTTAAAGTTTTTTTCTCTTGAATGATTTTATCACTTCACACCACATTTAAAATATTTCTCACTACTTCGTAACACTTAGAATTTTTCTCTTTTACACGATTTTACTACTTCACAACACTTAAATTTTTTCTCTTTTGCACGATTTTATCACTTCACACAACATTTAAAAATTTTCTCACTACTTCATAACACTTCAAATTTTTCTCTCTTACATAATTTTATTACTTCACAAAACACTTAAAAATTTTCTCACTACTTCATAATACTTAAAAATTTTCTCTCTTACACGATTTTACTACTTCACAACACTTAAAATTTATCTCTCTTACATGATTTTAGTTTCGATTCTTAGCTTCTTTTATATTTATTAAATTATTAAAAGAATTTTTTTCGAAACAAATTAGCGACGGAAATCTTGATTAAAGACCGTCGCTAAAAGTAGTGACGGTCTTGATTTCTAACCGTCGCTAAGTGTGGCGATGGTTTTGAATAAAACCGTCGCTTATTTTATTAGCGACGGTTTTCAAAAACTGTCGCAAATTCTACCTACCACAACGGATACAAACCGTTGTCGTTGAACGGACTTTCAACAATATCCTCAGTTACAACAGTTTTAAAAGGCTACGACAACGGATTTTAGGAATACCTTCACGAATGAATGTAGGACAGATATTTGAATGTTCGCTCGGGTTCGCAGGGG